>NW_024720882.1:0-14180 GCF_018991925.1 Homarus americanus | reverse complement strand
TATTTTCGGGAAAGTCGTTATTTCCCATTTTTTATGATACAAATTTCCCGTTTTCTATGATAATCTATTTTCGGGAAAGTTGGTTATCTAAGAAACTTTCGCGGAAAGTAGATATTTCCCATTTTTTTATGATACAAATTTCCCGTTTTCTATGATAATCTATTTTCGGCAAATTTGATTATCTAACCAACTTTCCCGGAAAGTAGATATTTCCCATTTTTTATGATACAAATTTCCCGTTTTCTATGATAATCTACTTCCCAAAATTAGGTAATATTTCCCCGAAAATGCGAAATCTTACTTTCCCAAAAGGTCGATAATCTACTTTCACAGTAAAGAAAATCTATCTTTTCGGGAGTAGATAACCAACTTTTCTTGGAAAAGTAGATATTTCCCATTTTTTATGATACACATTTCTCGTTTTCTATGATAATCTATTTTCGGGAAAGTTGGTTATCTAACCAACTTTCCCGGAAAGTCGATATTTCCCATTTTTTATGATACAAATTTCCCGTTTTCTATGATAATCTATTTGCGGGAAAGTTGGTTATCTAAGAAACTTTCGCGGAAAGTAGATATTTCCCATTTTTGATGATACAAATTTCCCGTTTTCTATGGTAATCTATTTTCGGGAAAGTGGGTTATCTAAGAAACTTTCGCGGAAAGTAGATATTTCCCATTTATTATGATACAAATAACCCGTTTTCTATGATAATCTATTTTCGGCAAATTTGGTTATCTAACCAACCTTCCCGGAAAGTCGATATTTCCCATTTTTTATGATACAAATTTCCCGTTTTCTATGATAATCTATTTTCGGGAAAGTTGGTTATCTAAGAAACTTTCGCGGAAAGTAGATATTTCCCATTTTTTATGATACAAATTTCCCGTTTTCTATGATAATCTATTTTCGGCAAATTTGGTTATCTAACCAACTTTCCCGGAAAGTAGATATTTCCCATTTTTTATTATACAAATTTCCCGTTTTCTATGATAATCTGCTTCCCAAAATTAGGTAATATTTCCCCGAAAATACGAAAATCTACTTTCCCAAAAAGTCGATTATCTACTTTCCCGAAAATTAGAAAATCTATCTACTTTTCGGGGAAGTAGATAACCAACTTTCCCGGAAAGTCGATATTTCCCATTTTTTATGATACAAATTTCCCGTTTTCTATGATAATCTATTTTCGGCAAAGTCGATATTTCCCTTTTATGATACAAATTTCCGTTTTCTATGATAATCTATTTTCGGGAAAGTTGGTTATCTAAAACTTTCGCGGAAAGTAGATATTTCCCATTTTTATGATACAAATTTCCGTTTTCTATGATAATCTATTTTCGGCAAATTTGGTTTATCTAACCAACTTTCCGAAAAGTCGATATTTCCATTTTTATGATACAAACTTCCGTTTTCTATGATAATCTTTTTTCGGGAAAGTTGGTTATCTAAAAACTTTCGCGGAAAGTAGATATTTCCCATCTTTATGATACAAATTTCCGTTTTCTATGATAATCTATTTTCGGCAAATTTGATTTATCTAATAACTTTCGGAAAGTCGATATTTCCATTTTTATGATACAAACTTCCGTTTTCTATGATAATCTTTTTTCGGGAAGTTGGTTATCTAGAAACTTTCATGGAAAGTAGATATTTCCCATGTTTCATGATACAAATTTCCGTTTTCTATGATAATCTATTTTCGGCAAATTTGGTTATCTAACCTAACTTTCCCGGAAAGTCGATATTTCCCATTTTATGATACAAATTTCCCGTTTTCTATGATAATATTTTCTGGAAAGTTGGTTATCTAGAAAACGTTCGCGGGAAAGTAGATATTTCCATTTTTTATGATACAAATTTTCCGTTTTCTATGATAATCTATTTTCAGCGGAATTTGGTTATCTAACAACTTTCCCGGAAAGTAGATATTTCCCATTTTTATGATACAAATTCCGTTTTCTATGATAATCTACTTCAAAATTAGGTAATATTTCTACGAAAATACGAAATCTACTTTCCCAAAAAGTCGATAATCTACTTTCCGAAAATTAGAAAATCTATCTACTTTTCGGGGAAGTAGATAACTCTTCCCGGAAGAAGATATTTCCATTTTTTATGATACAAATTTCTCGTTTTCTATGATAATCTATTTTCGGGAAAGTTGGTTATCTAAAACTTTCGCGGAAAGTAGATATTTCCCATTTTTTAAGATACAAATTTCCGTTTTTCTATGATAATCTATTTTCGGCAAATTTGGTTATCTAACCAACTTTCGGAAAGTCGATATTTCCCATTTTTATGATACAAATTTCCGTTTTCTATGATAATCTATTTTCGGAAAGTTGGTTATCTAGAAACTTTCGCGGAAAGTAGATATTTCCCATTTTCATTGATACAAATTTCCGTTTTCTATGATAATCTATTTTCGGCAAATTTGGTTATCTAATAACTTTCGGAATGTAGATATTTCCCATTTTTTATGATACAAATTTCCGTTTTCTATGATAATCTACTTCCCAAAATTAGGTAATATTTCCCCGAAAATACGAAAATCTACTTTTCCCAAAAGTCGATAATCTACTTTCGAAAATTAGAAAATCTATCTACTTTTCAGAGTATATAACCAACTTTCGGAAAGTAGATATTTTCCCATTTTTATGATACAAATTTCCGTTTTCTATGATAATCTATTTTCGGGAAAGTTGGTTATCTAAACTTTCGCGGAAAGTAGATATTTCCCATTTTTTATGATACAAATTTCCCGTTTTCTATGATAATCTATTTTCGGCAAATTTGGTTATCTAATAACTTTCGGAAAGTCGATATTTCCCATTTTTGTAATTACAAACTTCCCGTTTTCTATGATAATCTTTTTTCGGGAAAGTTGGTTATCTAGAAACTTTCGCGGAAAGTAGATATTTCCCATTTTTATGATACAAATTTCCGTTTTCTATGATAATCTATTTCGGCAAATTTGGTTATCTAACATAACTTTCAGAGTCGATATTTCATTTTTTTTATGATACAAATTTCCGTTTTCTATGATAATCTATTTTCTGGAAAGTTGGTTATCTAAGAAACTTTCGCGGAAAGTAGATATTTCCATTTTTATGATACAAATTTCCGTTTTCTATGATAATCTATTTTCGGCAAATTTGGTTTTCTAACTCTTTCGGAAAGTAGATATTTCCCACATTATGAAATTCGTTTCTATGATAATCTATTTTCGGGAAAGTTGGTTATCTAACCAACTTTCAGGAAATATTTCCATTTTTTGATACAAATTTCCGTTTTCTATGATAATCTATTTTCGGGAAAGTTGGTTATCTAGAAAACTTTCGCGGAAAGTAGATATTTCCCATTTTATGATACAAATTTCCGTTTTCTATGATAATCTATTTTCGGCAAATTTGGTTTATCTAACCAACTTTCGGAAAGTAGATATTTCCCATTTTTATGATACAAATTTCCCGTTTTCTATGATAATCTACTTCCCAAAATTAGGTAATATTTCCCGAAAATACGAAAATCTACTTTCCCAAAAGTCGATAATCTACTTTCGAAAATTAGAAAATCTATCTACTTTTCGGGAAGTAGATAACCAACATTCGGAAAGTAGATATTTCCCATTTTATGATACAAATTTCTCGTTTTCATGATAATCTATTTTTCGGAAAGTTGGTTATCTAACCAACTTTCCCGGAAAGTCGATATTCCCATTTTTTATGATACAAATTTCCCGTTTTCTATGATAATCTATTTTCGGGAAGATTTGGTTTATCTAAAACTTTCGCGGAAGAAGTAGATATTTCCCATTTTTTATGATACAAATTTCCCGTTTTCTATGATAATCTATTTTCGGCAAATTTGGTTATCTAATAACTTTCGGAAAGTAGATATTTCCCATTTTTTATGATACAAATTTCCCGTTTTCTATGATAATCTACTTCCAAAATTGGTAATATTTCCCCGAAAATACAATCTACTTTCCCAAAAGTCGATAATCTACCTTCGAAAATTAGAAAATCTATCTACTTTTGGGGAAGTAGATAACAACTTTCGGAAAGTAGATATTTCCCATTTTTATGATACAATTTCTCGTTTTCTATGATAATCTATTTTCGAAAGTTGGTTATCTAACCAACTTTCCCGGAAAGTCGATATTTCCATTTTTTATGATACAAATTTCCGTTTTCTATGATAATCTATTTTCGGGAAAGTTGGTTATCTGAAAACTTCGCGGAAAGTAGATATTTCCCATTTTTATGATACAAATTTCCGTTTTCTATGATAATCTATTTTCGGCAAATTTGGTTATCTAATAACTAACTTTTCGGAAAGTAGATATTTCCCATTTTATGATACAAATTTCCGTTTTCTATGATAATACTTCCCAAAATTAGGTAATATTTCCCGAAAATACGAAATCTACTTTCCCCAAAAGTCGATAATCTACTTTCCCGAAAATTAGAAAATCTATCTACTTTTCGGGGAAGTATATAACAACTTTTCGGAAAGTAGATATTTCCCATTTTATGATACAAATTTCCGTTTTTCTATGATAATCTATTTTCCGGGAAGGTTGTTTATCTAAAACTTTCGCGGAAAGTATATATTTCCCATTTTTTATGATACAAATTTCCGTTTTCTATGATAATCTATTTTCGGCAAATTTGGTTATCTAACCAACTTTCGGAAAGTCGATATTTCCCATTTTTTATGATACAAACTTCCGTTTTCTATGATAATCTTTTTCGGGAAGTTGGTTTATCTAAACTTTCGTGGAAAGTAGATATTTCCCATTTTTATGATACAAATTTCCGTTTTTCTATGATAATCTATTTTCGGCAAATTTGATTTATCTAACCAACTTTCGGAAAGTCGATATTTCCCATTTTTATGATACAAATTTCCGTTTTCTATGATAATCTATTTTCTGGAAAGTTGGTTATCTTAGAAACTTTCGCGGAAAGTAGATATTTCCCATTTTTATGATACAAATTTCCCGTTTTCTATGATAATCTATTTTCGGCAAATTTGGTTATCTAACCAACTTTCCCGGAAAGTTGATATTTCCCATTTTTATGATACAAAATTCCGTTTTCTATGATAATCTACTTTAAAATTAGGTAATATTTCCCCGAAAATACGAAAATCTACTTTCAAAAAAGTCGATAATCTACTTTCGAAAATTAGAAAATCTATCTACTTTTCGGGAGTAGATAACAACTTCGGAAAGTAGATATTTCCATTTTTTATGATACAAATTTCTCGTTTTTCTATGATAATCTATTTTCGGGAAAGTTGGTTATCTAACCAACTTTCCAGGAAAGTCGATATTTCCATTTTTATGATACAAATTTCCGTTTTCTATGATAATCTATTTTCCGGGAAAGTTGGTTATCTAAAACTTTCGCGGAAAGTAGATATTTCCCATTTTTTATGATACAAATTTCCCGTTTTCTATGATAATCTATTTTCGGCAAATTTGGTTATCTAACCAACTTTCGGAAAGTCGATATTTCCCATTTTTATGATACAAACTTCCGTTTTCTATGATAATCTTTTTCGGGAAAGTTGGTTATCTAAAACTTTCGCGGAAAGTAGATATTTCCCATTTTTTATGATACAAATTTCCCGTTTTCTATGATAATCTATTTTCAGCAAATTTGGTTATCTAACCAACTTTCCGGAAAGTCGATATTTCCCATTTTTATGACACAAATTTCCCGTTTTCTATGATAATCTATTTTCTGGAAAGTTGGTTATCTAAACTTTCCCGGAAAGTAGATTTCCCATTTTTATGATACAAATTTCCGTTTTCTATGATAATCTATTTTCGAGAATTTGGTTATCTAACTCAACTTCGGAAAGTAGATATTTCCATTTTTATGATACAAAATTCCCGTTTCTATGATAATCTACTTCCCAAAATTAGGTAATATTTCCCGAAAATACATCTACTTTCCCAAAAAGTCGATAATCTACTTTCGAAAATTAGAAAATCTATCTACTTTTCGGGAAGTATATAATAACTTTCGGAAAGTAGATATTTCCCATTTTTATGATACAAATTTCTCGTTTTCTATGATAATCTATTTTCCGGGAAAGTTGGTTATCAACCAACTTTCCGGAAAGTCGATATTCCATTTTTATGATACAAATTTCCGTTTCTATGATAATCTATTTTTCGGGAAAGTTGGTTATCTAAAACTTTCGCGGAAAGTAGATATTTCCCATTTTTATGATACAAATTTCCGTTTTCTATGATAATCTCTATTTTCGGCAAATTTGGTTATCTAATAACTTTCCGGAAAGTCGATATTTCCATTTTTATGATACAAACTTTGTTTTCTATGATAATCTATTTTAGGGAAGTTGGTTATCTAGAAAACTTTCGTGGAAAGTAGATATTTCCCATTTTTTATGATACAAATTTCCCGTTTTCTATGATAATCTATTTTCGGCAAATTTGGTTATCTAACCAACTTTCCCGGAAAGTCGATATTTCCATTTTTTATGATACAAATTTCCGTTTTCTATGATATCTATTTTCTGGAAAGTTGGTTATCTAAGAAACTTTCGCGGAAAGTAGATATTTCCATTTTTTATGATACAAATTTCCGTTTTCTATGATAATCTATTTTCAGCAAATTTGGTTATCTAACAACTTTCGGAATGTAGATATTTCCATTTTTATGATACAAAATTCCGTTTTCTATGATAATCTACTTCCCAAAATTAGGTAATATTTCCCCGAAAATACGAAAATCTACTTTCCCAAAAAGTCGATAATCTACTTTCCGAAAAATTAGAAAATCTATCTACTTTTCGGGGAAGTAGATAACCAACTTTTCGGAAAGTAGATATTTCCCATTTTTATGATACAAATTTCTCGTTTTCTATGATAATCAATTTTCGGGAAAGTCGATATTTCCCATTTTTTTGATACAAATTTCCGTTTTCTATGATAATCTATTTCGGGAAAGTTGGTTATCTTAGAAACTTTCGCGGAAAGTAGATATTTCCATTTTTTATGATACAAATTTCCGTTTTCTATGATAATCTATTTTCGGCAAATTTGGTTATCTAACCAACTTTCGGAAAGTCGATATTTCCATTTTTATGATACAAATTTCCGTTTTCTATGATAATCTATTTTTCTGGAAAGTTGGTTATCTAAGAAACGTTCGCGGAAAGTAGATATTTCCCATTTTTATGATACAAATTTCCGTTTTCTATGATAATCTATTTTCGGCAAATTTGGTTATCTAATAACTTTCGGAAAGTAGATATTTCCCATTTTTTATGATAAAATTCCGTTTTCTATGATAATCTACTTCCCAAAATTAGGTAATATTTCCCCGAAAATACGAAAATCTACTTTCCCAAGTCGATAATCTACTTTCGAAATTAGAAATCTATCTACTTTTCGGGGAAGTAGATAATAACTTTCGGAAAGAAGATATTTCCCATTTTTTATGATACAAATTTCTCGTTTTCTATGATAATCTATTTTCGGGAAAGTTGGTTATCTAAGAAACTTTCGCGGAAAGTAGATATTTCCATTTTTAAGATGCAAATTTCCGTTTTCTATGATAATCTATTTTCGGCAAATTTGGTTATCTAACCAACTTTCCCAGAAAGTCGATATTTCCATTTTTTATGATACAAATTTCCGTTTTCTATGATAATCTATTTTCGGGAAAGTTGGTTATCTAAACTTTCGCGGAAAGTAGATATTTCCATTTTTCTATGATACAAATTTCCGTTTTCTATGATAATCTATTTTCGGCAAATTTGGTTATTTAACAACTTTCCGGAAGTAGATATTTCCCATTTTTATGATACAAATTTCCGTTTTCTATGATAATCTACTTCCCAAAATTAGGTAATATTTCCCGAAAATGAAATCTACTTTCCCAAAAAGTCGATAATCTACTTTCCGAAAATTAGAAAATCTATCTACTTTTCGGGGAAGTATATAACAACTTTCGGAAAGTAGATATTTCCCATTTTTTATGATACAAATTTCGTTTTCTATGATAATCTATTTTCGGAAGTTGGTTATCTAACCAACTTTCCGGAAAGTCGATATTTCCCATTTTTTTATGATACAAATTTCCCGTTTCTATGATAATCTATTTTCGGGAAGAGTTAATCTAAGAAACTTTCGCGGAAAGTAGATATTTCCCATTTTTATGATACAAATTTCCGTTTTTCTATGATAATCTATTTTCGGCAAATTTGGTTATCTAACTCAACTTTCCCGGAAAGTCGATATTTCCCATTTTTATGATACAAACTTCCCGTTTTCTATGATAATCTTTTTCAGGGAAAGTTGGTTATCTAAGAAACTTTCGCGGAAAGTAGATATTTCCCATTTTTATGATACAAATTTCCCGTTTTCTATGATAATCTATTTTCGGGAAAGTTGGTTATCTAACTCTTTCCAGGAAAGTCGATATTTCCATTTTTTATGATACAAATTTCCGTTTTCTATGATAATCTATTTTCGGAAAGTTGGTTATCTAGAAACTTTCGGAAAGTAGATATTTCCCATTTTTTATGATACAAATTTCCGTTTTCTATGATAATCTATTTTCGGCAAATTTGGTTATCTAACCAACTTTCGAGTAGATATTTCCATTTTTATGATACAAATTTCCGTTTTCTATGATAATCTACTTCCAAAATTAGGTAATATTTCCCGAAATACGAAAATCTACTTTCCCAAAAGGTCGATAATCTACTTTCCCGAAAATTGAAAATCTATCTACTTTTTCGGGAAGTAAGATAACAACTTCCCGGAAAGTCGATATTTTTTTATGAAACAAATTTCCGTTTTTCTATGATAATCTATTTTCGGGAAAGTTGGTTATCTAAAACTTTCGCGGAAAGTAGATATTTCATTTTTTATGATACAAATTTCCCGTTTTCTATTATAATCTATTTTCGGCAAATTTGGTTATCTAACTTCAACTTTCGGAAAGTAGATATTTCCCATTTTTATGATACAAATTTCCGTTTTCTATGATAATCTACTTCCCAAAATTAGGTAATATTTCCCGAAAATACGAAAATCTACTTTCCCAAAAAGTCGATAATCTACTTTCGAAAATTAGAAATATACTTTTCGGGGATAGATAACCAACTTTCCCGGAAAGTAGATATTTCCCATTTTTATGATACAAATTTCTCGTTTTCTATGATAATCTATTTTCGGGAAAGTTGGTTATCTAACCAACTTTCCCGGAAAATTTCCCATTTTATATGATACAAATTTCCGTTTTCTATGATAATCTATTTTCGGGAAAGTTGGTTATCTAAATTTCGCGAAGTAGATATTTCCATTTTTATGATACAAATTTCCGTTTTCTATGATAATCTATTTTCGGCAAATTTGGTTATCTAACCAACTTTCCCGGAAAGTCGATATTTCCCATTTTTATGATACAAACTTCCGTTTTCTATGATAATCTTTTTTCGGGAAAGTTGGTTATCTAAGAAACTTTCGCGGAAAGTAGATATTTCCCATTTTTATGATACAAATTTCCCGTTTTCTTTGATAATCTATTTTCGGCAAATTTGGTTTATCTAACAACTTTCCCGGAAAGTCGATATTTCCATTTTTTATGATACAAATTTCCGTTTTCTATGATAATCTATTTTCTGGAAAGTTGGTTATCTAAGAAAACTTTCGCGGAAAGTAGATATTTCCCATTTTTATGATACAAATTTCCGTTTTCTATGATAATCTATTTTCGGCAAATTTGGTTATCTAATAACTTTCCCGGAAAGTAGATATTCCATTTTTTATGATACAAATTCCGTTTCTATGATAATCTACTTCCCAAAATTAGGTAATATTTCCCCGAAAATACGAAAATCTACTCTCCCAAAAGTCGATAATCTACTTTCCCGAAATTAGAAAATCTATCTACTTTTCGGGAGTAGATAATAACTTTCGGAAAGTAGATATCATTTTATGATACAAATTTCTCGTTTTCTATGATAATCTATTTTCGGGAAAGTTGGTTATCTAACAACTTTCCGGAAGGAATAATTCCCATTTTTATGATACAAATTTCCCGTTTCTATGATAATCTATTTTCGGGAAAGTTGGTTATCTAAGAAACTTTCGCGGAAAGTAGATATTTCCCATTTTCTATGATACAAATTTCCCGTTTTCTATGATAATCTATTTTCGGCAAATTTGGTAATCTAACCAACTTTCCGGAAAGTCGATATTTCCCATTTTTTATGATACAAACTTCCGTTTTCTATGATAATCTATTTTCTGAAGAAGTTGGTTATCTAAGAAACTTTCATGGAAAGTAGATATTTCCCATTTTTATGATACAAATTTCCGTTTTCTATGATAATCTATTTTCGGCAAATTTGGTTATCTAACCAACTTCGGAAAGTCGATATTTCCCATTTTTATGATACAAATTTCCGTTTTCTATGATAATCTATTTTCTGGAAAGTTGGTTATCTAAGAAACTTTCGCGGAAAGTAGATATTTCCATTTTTATGATACAAATTTCCGTTTTCTATGATAATCTATTTTCGGCAAATTTGGTTATCTAATAACTTTCGGAAAGTAGATATTTCCCATTTTTATGATACAAAATTCCCGTTTTCTATGATAATCTACTTCCCAAAATTAGGTAATATTTCCCGAAAATACGAAAATCTACTTTCCCAAAAGTCGATAATCTACTTTCCGAAAATTAGAAAATCTATCTACTTTTCGGGGAGTAGATCTAACTTTCGGAAAGTAGATATTTCCCATTTTTATGATACAAATTTCTCGTTTTCTATGATAATCTATTTTCGGGAAAGTTGGTTATCTAACCAACTTTCCCGGAAGCCTTTTTTATTATACAAATTTCCGTTTTCTATGATAATCTATTTTCGGCAAATTTGGTTATCTAACCAACTTTCGAAAAGTCGATATTTCCATTTTTTATGATACAAACTTCCCGTTTTCTATGATAATCTTTTTCGGGAAAGTTGGTTATCTAGAAAACTTTCGCGGAAAGTAGATATTTCCCATTTTTATGATACAAATTTCCGTTTCTCTGATAATCTATTTTCGGGAAAGTTGGTTATCTAAAACTTTCGCGGAAAGAGATATTTCCCATTTTTATGATACAAATTTCCGTTTTCTATGATAATCTATTTTCGGCAAATTTGGTTATCTAACCAACTTTCGGAAAGTAGATATTTCCCATTTTTTATGATACAAATTTCCGTTTTCTATGATAATCTACTTCCCAAAATTAGGTAATATTTCCCCGAAAATACGAAAATCTACTTTCCCAAAAGTCGATAATCTACTTTCCCGAATTAGAAAATCTATCTCCTTTTCGGGAAGTAGATAACAACTTTCGGAAAGTAGATATTTCCCATTTTTATGATACAAATTTCTCGTTTTCTATGATAATCTATTTTCGGGAAGTTGGTTATCTAACCAACTTTCCCGGAAATTTCCCATTTTTATGATACAAATTTCCCATTTTCTATGATAATCTATTTTCGGGAAAGTTGGTTATCAGAAACTTTGCGGAAAGTAGATATTTCCCATTTTTTATGATACAAATTTCCCGTTTTCTATGATAATCTATTTTCGGCAAATTTGGTTATCTAACCAACTTTCCGGAAAGTCGATATTTCCCATTTTTTGTGATATAAACTTCCCGTTTTCTATGATAATCTTTTTCGGGAAGTTGGTTATCTAGAAACTTTCGCGGAAAGTAGATATTTCCCATTTTTATGATACAAATTTCCGTTTTCTATAATCTATTTTCGGCGTTTATCTAACCAACTTTCCCGGAAAGTCGATATTTCCCATTTATGATACAAAATTCCGTTTTCATGATAATCTACTTCCCAAAATTAGGTAATATTTCCCGAAAATACGAAATCTACTTTCCCAAAAGTCGATAATCTACCGGTAGAAAATCTATCTACTTTTCGAGTAGATAACAACTTTTCCGGAAAGTAGATATTTCCCATTTTTATGATACAAATTTCTCGTTTTCTATGATAATCTATTTTCGGAAGTTTGGTTATCTAACCAACTTTCCCGGAAAGTCGATATTTCCTTTTTATATGATACAAATTTCCGTTTTCTAGGTAATCTATTTTCGGCAAATTTGGTTATCAACTCAACTTTCCCGAAAAGTCGATATTTCCCATTTTTTATGATACAAACTTCCCGTTTCTATGATAATCTTTTTCGGGAAAGTTGGTTATCTAAGAAACTTTCATGAAGTAGATATTTCCCATTTTTATGATACAAATTTCCGTTTTTCTATGATAATCACGGCAAATTGGTTATCTACAACTTTCGGAAAGTCGATATTTCCCATTTTTATGATACAAATTTCCGTTTTCTATGATAATCTATTTTCGGGAAAGTTGGTTATCTAAGAAACTTTCGCGGAAAGTAGATATTTCCCATTTTTTATGATACAAATTTCGTTTTTCTATGATAATCATTTTTCGGGAAAGTTGGTTATCTAAACTTTCGTGGAGTAGATATTTCCCATTTTTTATGATACAAATTTCCGTTTTCTATGATAATCTATTTTCGGCAAATTTGGTTATCTAACCAACTTTCCGGAAAGTCGATATTTCCATTTTTATGATACAAATTTCCCGTTTTCTATGATAATCTATTTTTGGAAGGTTAGTTATCTAAGAAACGTTCTGGGGAAATAGATATTTCCCATTTTTATGATACAAAATTCCGTTTTCTATGATAATCTACTTCCAAAATTAGGTAATATTTCCCGAAAATACGAAAATCTACTTTCCCAAAAGTCGATAATCTACTTTCGAAAATTAGAAAATCTATCTACTTTTCGGTAGATAAATTTCGGAAAGTATTCCCATTTTTATAATACAAATTTCTCGTTTTCTATGATAATCTATTTTCGGAAAGTTGGTTATCTAAGAAACTTTCGCGGAAAGTAGATATTTCCCATTTTTATGATACAAATTTCCGTTTATGATAATCTATTTTCGGCAAATTTGGTTATCTAACCAACTTTCGGAAAGTCGATATTTCCCATTATGATACAAATTTCCCGTTTTCTATGATAATCTATTTTCGGGAAGTTGGTTATCTAAGAAACTTTCGCGTAAAGTAGATATTTCCCATTTTTATGATACAAATTTCCGTTTTCTATGATTATCTATTTTCGGCAAATTTGGTTTATCTATAACTTTCCCGGAAAGTAGATATTTCCCATTTTTATGATACAAATTTCCGTTTCTATGATAATCTACTTCCCAAAATTAGGTAATATTTCCCCAAAAATACGAAAATCTACTTTTCCCAAAAGTCGACAATCTACTTTCCCGAAAATTGAAAATCTATCTACTTTTCGGGGAAGTAGATAACTTTCGGAAATAGATATTTCCCATTTTTATGATACAAATTTCTCGTTTCTATGATAATCTTTTCGCGGAAAGTTGGTTTAACCATTTCCCGGAAAGTCGATATTTCCCATTTTTTATGATACAAATTTCCGTGTTCTATGATAATCTATTTCGGGAAAGTTGGTTATCTAAACTTTCGCGGAAAGTAGATATTTCTCATTTTCTATGATACAAATTTCCGTTTTCTATGATAATCTATTTTCGGCAAATTTGGTTATCTAACCAACTTTCGGAAAGTAGATATTTCCCATTTTATGATACAAATTTCCGTTTTCTATGATAATCTACTTCCCAAAATTAGGTAATATTTCCCGAAAATACGAAAATCTACTTTTCCCAAAAGTCGATAATCTACTTTCCGAAAATTAGAAAATCTATCTACTTTTCGAGTATATAATAACTTTCGGAAAGTGGATATTTCATGATACAAATTTCTCGTTTTCTGTGATGATAATCTATTTTCGGGAAAGTTGGTTATCTAACCAACTTTCCGAAAGTCGATATTTCCATTTTTTATGATACAAATTTCGTTTTCTATGAAAATCTATTTTCGCGAGAAAGTTGGTTATCTAAAACTTTCGCGGAAAGTAGATATTTCCCATTTTTTATGATACAAATTTCCCGTTTTCTATGATAATCTATTTTCGGCAAATTGGGTTATCTAACCAACTTTCCCGGAAAGTCGATATTTCCATTTTTATGATACAAACTTCCCGTTTTC
>NW_024720881.1:0-19570 GCF_018991925.1 Homarus americanus | reverse complement strand
TTTTTTCTTGAACCGGTGTTTAGGAATGTGGGTATCTGCTATGGCGGTGATAGTGTTGAAAAGGGGTGTCCAGGTTTCCTCAATCATCCTAGTGGGTTGGTGTTCGAGGTTGAGAGTGTATTGTTGTTCAGAGAGTGTTTTCTTGAAGGCATCCCAATCTGCGTGTTGATACTGGTATTGAGGTGAGGTTGCTGGGAGGAGGATGTGATTGTTGGAGAGGTGAAGAGTGATGGGAATGTGGTCTGAGCCTGATAGGGGGCCGGGAGTGATGTAGTGTTGGAATTGGAGGGCAGGGGTGTTGGTGATGACGATGTCTGGAGTGCCTTTGCCGTGAGCAGCGTAGAATGTGGGGAAGAAAGGGCCAATGTGGTGAAGGTTTTTGTGAGTGACCAAAGCGTGTAGTTGTTGGCCATGGGGGTCGATGCGGCTGTGTTGGAATGCGGTGTGGTGTGCATTGAGGTCGGCCATTAGTATTACAGGTAGGTGTGAGTTGTTAAAGATGGAGTTTAGGTCTGTGAATGGGATACGCGAGTTAGGTCTTGAGTATGTTGTGCAGATGATAATCTGTCCGTGTTGAGTGTAGATCTTGGCGGCCATGAAGTGTTTGAAGGCAAAGTTGGTGATGAATTCGTGTTTCATGGAGGATCTGATGAGGATTGCAACGCCCTCGAATAGTTCGTGGGGTGATTGTCTGCTTGTGTAGCCGAAGTGCTTGATTTTGGTGTCTGTGCATATTGAGTTGAGGAGGAGGATGGCTGGGTTGTGTTCTTGTATGAGGAGAGAGATGGCATGTCTGTTTGAGTGATATGCTCTACAGTTGTATTGCATAATGGTGATCATGTTGTATAATTTGTTACTTATATGAGATTGAAATTCTGGGGTGCAGAGATGAGGTCTAACTTGTCGAGTGACTGTGAGCGAGGTCTGAGTGAGGTGTGTGTAGGTGAGGGATGGGCGGTTACGTGACTGTGTGTGTCGGGGAGTCGGGAAGAGGAGTGGAGTGTGCTAGGTTCGTGTCGGGGTTGTTTCCTGTTTTCTTTGGGGTAGTGCCGAATAGATTTACTTTAATTATAGATTTAGTTGGATGTGTGTATTTTATAATTCTTTTGCAGTCAGGTGTGTAGGAAGAAAGGGGGGAGGTGTTTTTCCTCTTAGGCCTAGTGGTCTTGACCACCATTTCAGGGGGGGGATGGGCAGCCATTTTATTCTTGGGAGTCTGAGGTGTTAGGGGAAGATTGGGTTTGGTTCGGAGTTTGGAGGTTCGGGAGTTCATCGTAGTCGTGTGGGAAAAGTCAGGTGTAGGCAAGGTCAAGGTGGAGGGGTCGGGAGGTTTTCGACTGATTACTCCGGGGGGTGAGGTAACAGTAGGTTGGTGAGATAAGTCAGGTGTGGGCATGGCAGAAGTGGAGGGGCGGAGGGAGATTGCAGTGGCTTCTCTGGGGGGAGGGGGTGGCATGCTGGTCCGGTCGGGGATGGGGGCAGTGGGGAAGATGAGGTCGGGACCGGTTCTGAAGGAATCAGGAATGTGTATGGTAGGGAGGCCGTTCTCCCTCAAACCATCAATTGCCAGTTTCAGAAAAAGAGACCTGTTTCCGTTGCTTAGGGTATGTGCCAGAAGTATGATGGTGGTGATTTTTGCATCCATGTCGGAGGAGGGTGGGGGGGGCGGTCACGTTGTTGGTCCAGCAAGTGCGGGTGGGGAGGGCCGAGGCAGTAGGGAGTGAGGGGTGGGGAGGTGGAGGTGGTGCTGTAGGAGGTGATCGGCGGGGAGGGAGTGGTGTTGTGCTATTGTCGAGTCTAATTTTGCACTTGTTGCTGATGGCAGCGTGAGGGCCTTTGCAGTTGCAGCATTTTGTTACCGTGGCAGTGCAGTTTCGGTATGAGTGGCCTTGATTGGCACACTTTGAGCAGGTTATTGTATTACTGCAACGGTTGGTGTTGTGCCCGAATTGATAGCAATTAAAACATTGGTGTACCTGTATGTAGTGTTGAAATTCAATGTCTCTTGAGGGGATGATATTGCTGCCGATTTTAATTCCGTATGATTTTAATTTGATGGCGTCAGTTTGAGTAGCCGTAGTGATTTTTAACATGGGGAGAGTTCCCATCCGGGCTGCATATGTCATTTGGGGGGTGTTTTGTGAGTTGAGTTCTGTCAATAGGTTAGGGTTGTCAAGGATTTGAGGAATGACTTTTCTACATATGAGGGTGCATTTTGCGCGGTATTCGGGTGAACTGAGGACCGTTAGGCCATTGTCCCTCAGTCTGTTGTTCATTGCTGGGGAGTGGAATAGGTCGGCATCTTCATCAGTTTGTACAAATATTTTGATAATGTCGTCATTGGTGAAGGAACGGATCTGAAATATACATGTCAGCTGGAAAATAAGTGAGGCGAGGTCGGTGCACGGTTGGATGGTACGGTCCACTTTGATTTTAATTGAAGGCATGTTAACTGTTTGAATTGGAGATTTATGGAGATCTCCCCTAACAGTCCCTAATTTCCTGCGCCCCTCACGTAGGGGAGGCCCTGCACTATCACAGGGGTCCCCAGGCGAATCGGCAGGCTGTGCTGACCCTCCACCCTTCACACAAACACGCACTAGCGAGGTGTGGGGACAGAGGGCGTTTCCAGACGAATACTCCCCTGTACGTCAGCTGACAGGGGAATAGGTCCTTTCACGGCACGGAAGAGAAGGATTAGAGTAGAAGAAAAAGGTCTGAAAACTCACTGCCGACTCTCTCTTCACACCAAGCCCCTCAGCAGCATTCGGGGTTCCTAAGGGAGGTCCGATACTGTAGGAGAGGCTCAATGTGTTGATTGAATCAACAGAATTGTCAGTAGGAAAATGGCGGTTAGGAGCTTGGGTTTTCCAGGGTACGTGGGAAGGTGGGATAGGTCCAATGACTAGCCAATCAGCTGTGACTGTTCCTTCTCCGGCTTCCACTTCGCTCTGACTTCTACTGCTCCTGATTGCGACTGCTCCCGACTGCGACTGGCGACTCACTGACCACGTCTAGACTAGAAAATGCTAGTGACAGGGGGGAAGGAGGTTCAGAGGAAGAATAAAGATAGGATGGAAGTGAATTTTAGAAGGAGAGAACAGGTGCAGTGGCTAAACACCGCTTGCGTGAGGGATTATAAGATGGAGGCAGCCACAGCAACCCGCCTGGACGCGGCAGGGAGGCGACAAGACAAGGCCAGGCTAGCGTCAGGTCAAGCGTCAGGTGCGTGATGGGTTGGGCAATGGATGTTCAGTGCTTGGTCGGCTTGATTGTGTTTTGGTTTCTTGTGTGGAGGGGATGTCTTGGTCTTCTTAGCTTGATGTCGATTTTCTTCTCACTCTCCTTCTCTTCTTGCTCTCTTGGAGTGTCCATTCGTTTGTGTTTGGGTCTTCTTGTTCGTCTTCCTCGTGTTTTAAGTCCTCATAGGTGTGGAAGAAGTCAGAGAGGGTGAGGTTGACCTCGTGGGCTTCAGCACCACGGGCCGCGTGGGCTTCAGCACCACGGGCCTCGTGGTGTTCTTGGTTCTGTGTGGTGGGCGGCTTCTGTTGAGTTTTCTTTTCTTGGTTTTTCTTTACTGCTGGTTTTTTCTTTTCTTGGGAGCGTACAGCAAGGAGGGCCTCTTTGTAGCTCAGTTTTTTCTCAAGACGAGCCTTGGCTACCCTGCATTCCTCCTTCCATCTGGGACAGGTCCGGTCGGCGGAGGAGTGTGGGCCACCACAGGCAGCGCATTTTTTCTCTGTGTTGGGGCAGACCGTGTAGCGGTGTCCAGGGCTGCCACACATGGAGCAGGTGTCTTCCTGCGCCTCACACTTGTTTACAGTGTGTCCATAGTGCTGGCATTTGTAACACCGTTTCGGTCTGCAGTAGGGCTTGACTGGCACAGTTACCCACGCCAGTTGAGCTTCCTTGGGTAGGGTGGAGTGGTGTCCGATGAGGGCAGTGGTGTCGGACAGCTTCTTCACAACTTGGAGCTGCTGCTCCTTGAGGAGCTCACTCAGCTCTGCTTTGTCCATGTGGGCAATTTCGGCGTGGGAGATTACACCCAGCTTCAAGTTGTCCCACATGTAGGCAAACATTTTAAAAGGAATGCCGTTGATGTCTGGGATCTCCGCGAGCTGTGCGGGCATGCCCTTCTCGACGAAGGTGATCTTGATGTCACCATGGAGCTTTAGACGTTCTACCTTGGTGACCCCCACGATCCCATTAGCTTCGAAAAACTTCTGGAGAACTAGGAGGTTTAGTTTCTTGGGGCAGGTCGGCGTGTCCGGACGTATCCGCGCCACGTTAACAAACTCGTAACCTTTCATGGTGAGGGGAGGGAGCCCACGGTTTGGTGGGAGTAGGTGGCGTGCTGTGGACGCAGCTTTAGTATCGTTCATCCAAGGCCGTCCCTCCCTCTTGGAGGTGGGGCGTAGCTTGCGGATGACGCATGCGGCACTCGTGGCCAATGAGGTGGCCACTGAGGTGGAGAATGTCTGTATATAAGCCCGCCCGCCTGCCAGGCCACACTCAAATTCACCGACCTCGGCGATAGTAAAGCCAACCTCCAGAAGGAGGACCTCCAAAAAATATCTCTCCAAGCCATAGCCACCGAGACACCGGCTGATGCAGCATCATACTTCACAGACGGCTCGGTGGACCCAAAACATCACAGATCCGGAGCGGCCTTCTACACCCAAGGTCAGACCCTCAAATGGAGACTTTCCAACGACTGCTCCACCCTACAAACAGAACTGGTAGCAATCTCAAAGGCCCTACAACACGCTGCAACACAACACAACAATTCCGTCATAATTCACACGGACTCGAAATCGGCCATGCAGGCGCTGCAACACAGTCAACCAAGAGACAACGTCCACATCATCACCTCGATCCTCGCACAGCTACAGGAATTCCAAAGCCAAAACCGACCAGTCGTCTTACACTGGATTCCCAGTCATGTAGGGATCGGAGGAAACGACGTGGCAGACGAAGCAGCCAAGGCAGCTACACGTTCTAGTAGCGTACACATCCAAGTTCCAGCAAGTGTGCAACAGATCAAGAATCACCTCAGAAAGACTACCAAGCTCCACATCAAAAAGAGCTTCCTTCACGCACTCAACGCTGGTTCCCAATCAGCCAAATGGTACCTGGCGGCCACAAAAGGGGAACCACCTTTCGCAGACAAGAAAACTCCAAGACAAACCCAAGTCAGCCTTCACCGACTACGACTAGGGTACAAGTGCTCCTGGCAGATGATCGGAAACGACGTCATGGAATGCACCTACTGTCAGGAGCCAGCAGCCAACCCACTTGAACACTATCTCCTCGATTGCGAGGTCACACAAAGCCTCCGAAACAGAACTCAAATCTCCCAAGAAACACACACAACACACAGCGGCCACTCCCAGCAATTGCGGACCCCAGTTCGGGGGGCGCTCCACTCCGAGGCTGACCACGTCCAAGAGTGGGGGCCGGTGGTAAGCGTCCACTGATCGGGGGTCCGCTCACACTTGCAACCTGCAGCATCCCTCCAATCTGCAGGTGGGACCACCTCCAATCCCAATCCGGTCTGGCTGCTCCTGGAGCTCCAGCCGGAACCACCAAACGGGCCGCCTATAGGCAAAGGCCCGTGTCGGACTACGGTCCGACAATCTATACAACAACAACAACAACCAGGCCGCCGGAACCACCAAACGGGCCGCCTAGAGGCAAAGGCCCGTGTCGGACTACGGTCCGACAATCTATACAACAACAAAAACAACCAGGCCGCCCACCACTTATCACATCGCTCCTAAACCAAGAAGACCTCTCAACAAGACATCCTGCTGGACCCGGAACTTTGAAGACCGCCCTCTCCCTTGTGCCATTGTTGGCCATCTTCCCGGACCGGACCACCCACGACTGTCATCGCCCACAACAACTCACGAGCGTTCTTGGTTTATCGAGCATTAGCTTGCCCTCCCCACTGGTGGTGTGAGTGACCCACACTCCAGCTGGAGAGCAGTTATAGCGCGATATTCCCGGCGTGGTTTGAGCCCTTTTCCTTCTACTACTATTTTTCCTTTTTCGCTCTGGCCTAGGGACCTGCACCCTCAAAAGTGTATTCGTCCTGCGGTCCCCCCTGTAACTGTTCACCTCCCTCCCAGGAGATTGTGAACACGAAAGGGGGTTGGAGCAAAACCCTCCCCAGCCGAGTCTTTCCAGGAAAACCGTGATCGTGCGGGTCCACCTGGAAAGAGGGTAGCAATCCTTATCCTTCCCAAATAGGCACACTTAGCTCACGTCTATAAGTGAGCAGTCACATACACTAGGAAGTAGGCTTCCCCAATCGGGGCTCCGGGAGAGAAGCTCAGGAACCACTCTACGACCACCAGCTAGTGGGGAGTGCTGTAATTCCTCTGCTATTTACTCAACCGGAATAGGTAGGATCTAAAAAAAAAAAAAATAAATAAACCCGGTTATGGAGCGCGTACGCCCTCCTAACCGCGATCCCCGCCTGAACCGCCAACCTGACGACCCGAACCACGACAGGCTTCGCACAGAGAAAGCAGACCAGTTACGCGCCTTCAATGAAGCCCTGAAAACTAGGAACACTGCCACCACCTCCAACAACTCCACCACCACCACCACCTCCACCACCACCACCACTGCTACCGCTACTGAGGACAACTGGACGAAGGTAGAAAACAAGAAACGCCGACGTGCTTTTTCGGGAAACGAATGCCGTCAAGCAGCCCCAAAGGCACCCATCACCACCACCAGCTCACCTCCAACGACACTGCCAAAATTCCGGATCACGAAAACGGACGCAAAAACAACATATGCCGCCGTCACAGAGATGGAAAAGCTAAACCCTCTGGCCAAGTTCTCAGTGCGGCCCAACCTAAAGGGGGAGATGATCGTTCACCCCAAAGACAAGAACTCCGCCACCACCCTCGACACTTACCTGCAAAGCACCACCACCATTACTTCAACCAAGCTAGACCCCGCCCAGAAACTGATGAAGTCGGTAGTCCTCCGGTACCCAAAGGAACTACCTCTCGAACCCCTGGAGAACCACCCGAAGATCCTAAAAGCCGAGAGATGCTCTCCCCTGTCCGACAAGACGGCCACCACGAAACAAGTGCTCATAACGCACTACGGCTCACCCCCCAGCACCATAGACCTCAAAACCTGGGGGATCTACGAAGTGAGGCCCTTCGTCCCAGAGCCCCTGCGGTGCTTCAGATGCCAGAAATACGGGCACCATCAGACAAGGTGCACGTACAAGGAAATCTGCGCAGTCTGCGCACAAAAGCACGGCACACACTCCTGCCTCACCAAGCTGAAAAATGGGGAAAAAATTGCCCCCAAGTGTGCCAACTGCGGGGGCAAACACCACGCCTGGAATCCTGGATGCTCCGAGAGAACAAAGAGGGTCCAGGCAAACCGACCAGCAGCAAGACCGGCCCCCACCGCCTACACACCAGCCCCACCAAGTACCTTCGTGTGGGGAACCCAAAGGCCCAAACAACAAAGACAACCTCCTCAGCCAGTCAACACCCAAAGTGCAGCCCAGTTTCCTGGCCTCACTACAGCCACACCTCAGCCACCCAAGCAGCAGACAACGACAACCACGAGAAAGACAAAAGAAGCACACACCAAGGCACCAGAAGGAATGATACACTTATCAGACCTAGCCAAGGTACTGACAACCTTCGCGGAGGGCCTAGCCGGACTACTGGGCCACAAGATCCAACCCACACAGCTCCAAATACTCATGGGGAGCGTCCTCGGGCAAGTCGCCACAGCTCCAGCCACCTCAGTGGAGGAAGCCACGCCGGTCCGCACACGAGTAACAGCCGAGGTACACTCTACACCGAAGAAGGCCACCAGAGAACCCAAGATACCGACAGCTCCCAAGATACCGACAGCTCCCAGAAAGAAACTGGACGTTTCAACTCCCCTGAACCGAACCACGGCCCAGAAGGCAAAAACCACAGAACACGAAGACATGGACCTGATCCAGTTGGAATCGAGCTTGGACATCTCCATCGAGAACCACCAGAAGTCCCCGATGAAACAGTGGTGGAAAACGTCAGCACCCTGAACATCCTTACATGGAATGCTCAGGGCATCAAAAACAAAAAACACCTCCTACAAGAAGCAGCAGCCAAGGACAAGCTTGACATCATACTCCTACAAGAAACACTTCTACAAGAACACCACTGTTTCAAATTCAGCGGTTACAAGACATACAGGAGGCATTTCACGCAGGCGTCAACAAGAGGATGTATGATCTTGGTCAAGTCAAGCATACCCTCCGCCGATGTCACGCAGCAATTTCCATGTGGGGAAAACATCGAGACACAGGCCGTCAAAGTAACCCTCCAAGAACGGGAATTAACTGATCACAACATCTACAAGAACCCAAGGGGCTCACTGGAGGTTACTAAATTATTTGCTTCGGCCGCTGACCACGCCACACTCATAGGAGGGGATTTCAACGCACATCATCCCTTCCTAAGCTCGGCAAGCCCCACAAATGAAGACGGCCTACACCTATACACCACCTTTCAAGATACACCCGAGATCTGCCTCCTGAACACCGGAGAGCCCACCCACACTAGGGGAGGAAGGCTAGATCTAACCTTCGTCTCCAGTGCACTACAGCCTTCGGCCTCCTGGCAGATACACCCCACGCTGACCAGTGACCACTTCGCCACCCTAACAACGCTGAAGGTGAACAAACTCCCCACTCCACCCCCCCCGAGATGGAGATACAACACTCAAAAGGCAGACTGGGGACTCTTCAAGAAACACCTGGCTAAGTGGCGCGAAAAATCACAGCCGGCCGGCGCAGCACCCGCGGATGAGACAACCCTCCACCACCAATTGGTCGAGGCGTTTCACCTAGCGGCAGAAGAGGCTATCCCAAAAACAAAACCCACATCAAGACAGTACAATGATTACTGGTACTACTGTCCCAGGGTGAAAGAACTCAACCACAGAGTGAACATGGCCCGAAGAAACTACAGGAGACATCCCACGGCAACAAACAGACATCTCCTGCAAGTCATAGTTAAGGATACCAGGGAAGAGAAGGAAGAAATTAAAAACGTAAGCTGGCTCAAGTGGTGCTCCGAACTGAACGAGCACACCTCCCTTGGCAAGATGTGGGCCCAGATCCGAAGGGCATCTGGGAAGGCAACACCACCACCACCAACTCATCCCAACCCAGAAGAGGAAGCCGAGAGACTTGCAAAACTGTTCTCTGACCGAGCAGCAACGAAGAACCTCCCGAGACAGGCGGAGGAGACACAACGGCGTCTGCGACAGGTCAGACTCCAGATGATCGAAGAGGCCTGCAACAGTGAAGATGACACTGACAGACCATTCAACCAGCAAGAACTCCAGAAGTCGCTAAAACGAAGCATGGATACAGCTCCAGGGGCCGACAGGATAACCTACTCCATGCTCTCTCATGCCGGTACAGCCGGACACGAGGCTCTGCTGCAAGCCATCAATGCTTCGTGGACAGCACAAAGACTCCCACCGGAATGGAAGAAGGCAGATATACAACCCATTCCAAAGCCCAGAGAACCAGACAAACCGAGGCCCATCTCCCTTCTCAGCTGCATAGCGAAGACCGGAGAAAGAATGGCTCTCAACCGACTCAAGTGGAAAGTAGGCAGCCCACACCCTCACATCTTTGCTTACACCGAGAACACCGGCACAGGCAACAACATCGCCGAGATACTCAGCACAGTGGACAACAAACCAGCTCTGGTGGTCTTCCTCGACCTGGAGAAAGCCTTCGAACTAGCAAATCCTTTGGCCATTACAACTACGCTCGCAAAAAAAGGCGTCAAAGGAAGGTTGCTCGGGTGGATCCAGAACTACCTCACACAGAGAGAAGCACGAGTACGCTTTCAGGGAGCAACCTCAAGCTACAGGGTCCACGAAAACGGAACCCCACAAGGAGGCATCCTCAGTCCAATGCTGTTCAATGTCCTGATGGAAAATCTAGTCAAACTTCCCTTCAGACAAACAGCCAAGCTCCTATGCTATGCAGACGACTTACAGCTTATAGTAAGAGGATCGAACAGACTAGCCAACACGCAACACGCACTCCAACTTATAGAAGAGGAGTGCAACAGACTTGGACTCAAGATAAATCCAGCCAAGTCGAAAGCGATGGCCATCTGCACAGACACACCAGACAAGATGCTCTCCATACAAAACACGCCGGTAGTCTGGACCAACGCCCACCAGTGTCTTGGAATCTGGTTTGACCAGAAACTCACCTTCAAGCCGCAACTCGAGTATCTCAGGCACAGGACGAAGAGCAGACACAATATAATGAGGTCGCTCACCAGCAAATCCGCAGGAGCAAACCTTCATGTGCTCAAAGCCTACTACACAGCCGCCATCAGATCGCTGGTAGATTACAGTGCTCCAGCACTCATTGGACTGAGAGAAGACCAAATAGCTAAGCTAGAAGTCATTCAAAACAATGCTCTCAGGACCATGCTCGGAGCACCCATGTGGACCAGAATCTGCAATCTGCAAATGGAAACCGAACTACCACCCCTGGCAGTACGAGTCAAGCAGGTGACAGCCGGTCTCCTCGCCAAAATCTGTAGAGCAGACAAGCCCACAGTTGCCAAGATTCGAATCAGCGCCTCCCTCCACCTCGACCACAGAGTGCGAGGGGCCACCTGGTCGCACGAGGCAAGCGAGGTCATCCGACACCTGCAAGCAGAAACACTCGTCAAGAACAACCAAGACACACGAGACAATGGTTACACTGTTCCTCCACCATGGAGCCCTCCACCAGCCACACTCAAATTCATCGACCTCGGCGATAGTAAAGCCAACCTCCAGAAGGAGGACCTCAAAAAAATAACTCTCCAAGCCATAGCCACCGAGACACCGGCTGATGCAGCATCATACTTCACAGACGGCTCGGTGGACCCAAAACATCACAGATCCGGAGCGGCCTTCTACACCCAAGGTCAGACCCTCAAATGGAGACTTTCCAACGACTGCTCCACCCTACAAACAGAACTGGTAGCAATCTCAAAGGCCCTACAACACGCTGCAACACAACACAACAAGTCCGTCATAATTCACACGGACTCGAAATCGGCCATGCAGGCGCTGCAACACAGTCAACCAAGAGACAACGTCCACATCATCACCTCGATCCTCGCACAGCTACAGGAATTCCAAAGCCAAAACCGACCAGTCGTCTTACACTGGATTCCCAGTCATGTAGGGATCGGAGGAAACGACGTGGCAGACGAAGCAGCCAAGGCAGCTACACGTTCTAGTAGCGTACACATCCAAGTTCCAGCAAGTGTGCAACAGATCAAGAATCACCTCAGAAAGACTACCAAGCTCCACATCAAAAAGAGCTTCCTTCATGCACTCAACGCTGGTTCCCAATCAGCCAAATGGTACCTGGCGGCCACAAAAGGGGAACCACCTTTCGCAGACAAGAAAACTCCAAGACAAACCCAAGTCAGCCTTCACCGACTACGACTAGGGTACAAGTGCTCCTGGCAGATGATCGGAAATGACGTCACGGAATGCACCTACTGTCAGGAGCCAGCAGCCAACCCACTTGAACACTATCTCCTCGATTGCGAGGTCACACAAAGCCTCCGAAACAGAACTCAAATCTCCCAAGAAACACACACAACACCAGCGGCCACTCTAACCCGAAAGGCCCATACAGACCACATTCACCACCTACTCCGGGTCATCACACGATACCCACCACCCAGATAGCTTAGAAAGCATCCTCTCCCAGCAAGTGCGGACCCCAGTTCGGGGGCGCGCCACTCCGAAGCTGACCACGTCCAAGAGTGGGGGCTGGTGGTAAGCGTCCACTGATCGGGGGTCCGCTCACACTTGCAACCTGCAGTATCCCTCCAATCTGCAGGTGGGACCACCTCCAATCCCAATCCGGTCTGGCTGCTCCTGGAGCTCCAGCCGGAACCACCAAACGGGCCGCCTATAGGCAAAGGCCCGTGTCGGACTACGGTCCGACAATCTATACAACAACAACAAACAACCAGGCCGCAACCAAACGGGCCGCCTATAGGCAAAGGCCCGTGTCGGACTACGGTCCGACAATCTATACAACAAAAACAACCAGGCCGCAATAAACCCAAAGCATATTTTATGGCCTAATCATCACTACATAGAACACCACCCATAAAGCATGATACGAGTAGACCACAAACTGCTATAAACACCCAAAGCATATTTTATTGCCTAATCATCACTACATAGAACACCACTCATAAAGCATGATACTATTAGACCACAAACTGCTATAAACCCCAATAATATACTATACTAGTGACTATAATTGTGTTACCCAATATTATACGAAATAATACTATAAAACATAATAATAAACACACTATTAGTGTATATTAGTTGAATGCACAATCTGATGAGAAGTCAAAAAAAAAAACAACAACATAACAATAACCTATAAAGAGTGTAGAGTATTTTTGTGCAAACTATTATACTAGTAGATGGTCTAAGATAACTGTATGTGAAGGAAAAGGTGTGTTCTCCACTCAAACTTTCTTTTTATGAAATCTCCTACTCCCCAGCTGAGCGGTACGCCCAATGGGAAACAAAACGTGGCACATAACACGCCGCCCGCCAGCTCTGGCTCGGTGAATAGGAATCAGTAATCGGGCGGAGTATAAACAACACCGCCGCCAATGTGCTCCTCCCATCTCTGAGGAAATCTGGCGGGCAACTTAGTATTATATTAGTATGTAATAATAATAACAATAATAATAATAATAATACTAATAATAATAATAATAATAATAATAATAATATTAATAATAATAATATTAATAATAATAACATGCAATTACATTTTATAACACATACTAACAAAATAGTGTATAGCCTACTATACTTAACTATAATAGGTTAGGTTGCGTAAGAGGATCTAAAAATACAGTAGTATATACACACACACACACACACACACACACACACGCACACACACACACACACACACACACACACATACATATCCTTTTAGATGTAGAACTAGATTAATAGATTATTAAAAATCATCATTTCACGAAAAACCGCTAACTCAATTCATTACTTGATTACTTCATTGTTTAAGAGATGTTTTTCGTGATGACTCTCTCTCTCTCTCTCTCTCTCTCTCTCTCTCTCTCTCTCTCTCTCTCTCTCTCTCTCTCTCTCTCTCTCTCTCTCTCTCTCTCTCTATATATATATATATATATATATATATATATATATATATATATATATATATATATATATATATATATATATATATATATATATATATATATATATATATATACACACACACACACACACACACACTTCGCTACTATATGCCTCAAGCCAGATGCCCAGCTGACTGGAAGACCTCTTATGTATCACCAGTGCCCAAGTCAACCAGCCCACAATCCTTAAATCAGCTACGACCTATTGCAATCACCCCAATACCCAGCCTAATCTGTGAAAGTTTTGTGTTCGACTGGCTGGGCTTTTGCTGATATTGCAGGAGTCGTAGTAGACCCTCAGCAATTTGGCAACATGAAAACTTCCTCCACCACTGACTGTCTTGTCAGCTTTCTCGATAACATATACCGCCAACTCGAGAAACGAAAAACGTCTGTAGCTGTCGCCTTCATTGATTTCACTAAAGCGTTCGACCTAGTCGACCACAATATAATCATCAACAAAGCTATTGACCTCGGGCTTCGGAGAAGTCTTATACCATGGCTTACAGACTTCCTCAGTGACCGACGCCAAGCTGTACGCTTCCGAGGGGCTGGCTGGCTGTCTCCACCTTTCAGTCACTCACCTGTGGCGTCCCCCAAGGCACCAAGATGGGACCACTCTGCTTCCTTATGCTCATCAATGATGCCCTAAGAGAAACCCCTGCTCGCTGGAAATATGTCGACGACTCCACCATTGGGATCAGCGTCAACAATTCTGCTCCAAACTATACCGCCCTTCAGGATTTATTGAACAGTCTCCAAAACTGGGTCACCAACAACCATGTCACCATCAACCATACCAAAACCATGGTTATGCACATCAACCTCTCCCCCGACATTGTCCCACCTCCTTCCATTACTCTAGGTCCGAACACACTCCAGGTTTTAGATTCCACGAAGCTCCTCGGCGTCACCATAGACAACAAACTAAATTAGAAACCACACGTCAGTGAAGTTATCAAATCCTCCATTTTCCGTCTCCACCTCCTACGCCGACTCAAGTCCCTCGGTGTTCCTGCACACGAGCTCCTCAGTGTTTATACAACATTCATACTTCCCAAGCTCACCTGGTCTTCCTCCCTAAATGCCACACAACGTAAACACCTAGAAAAAGTGCAAAAGAGGCCATGCAAGATTATTCTCTACCCTTCCTACTCCACATATCAAGAAGCGCTCAACACACTGACCCTTTAGACTCTCACTGACCATCACCACGACCTCATCTGCAAATTTGGTAAGAAGCTTCTACACCATCCCCGACACCGGCTCCTACTACCACCTGAGATGCCTAGTCCGAGAATTGCTCTTCGACACCACAACCGCATCCAGCCCATACGTGCACGAACTGATCGCTATAAGAACAGCCCAGTCCCAACCATTGTAAAAATTATCGATAACTTGTAATAAATCAGTGTACTCACTCCCAGTAAACACTACTCCTTGCACTGTCACTAAGTTGAAATGAACTGTAGTTTGAGCTTTTCCCCAGCTAGTTATTTTATGTCTTATTTGTGTCACTCATGTTACTTGTATATTATTTGTAATTCGTAACCCATTCCCCAAATATGTAACTGTATATTTTCAGTCTTCTGGCTGCCAAGCTCTTTCAATAAACCGTTAATTATTATTATTATTATTATTATTATTTATATGTTGGCCCATACCAACTCACTCCCCTGAACCCTCCTCCCCAGCCGACTATCAACAAGTTCTTGCCATAAGGTACTATCTCATTTGGCAAAGGAATGGAACCAGTGATGAATAGTGGTGAACAGTGCTTAACTCAGTGAAAAACAACTCGGCAGTTGAGTCTTACCCAAGCTAGCTAACCACCTTCACACACTGAGGTCCCAGGTACCCAGTTATACTTCCCCTGAGACTCCACGATAGAGAGGCCTGGGACCACACCTCACCCACTTGAATGAGTGAGTCATGTCGACCACGTGGTGTCCCCAAGATGCTACGACACCACGTAGTGAATGTTTTGCTACAGCATCATGTGAAGTTCCTCATAACACCATCTGTGAGGTAACTGCTACATCATCAGGCCCCTCATAACGCCATCTGTGAGGGAGTTACTACACTACGTGTCTGCTGTTCAACACCTCACCTTACATGATCTACGCGTGCAAACATTAATCTGTATGTTCACTGTATGCTCCTTCACCTTTCTCTAATGAGGGCTTTTGTTAAACCACCAATGTATGTACTAAGTCATTTGTGTCCAATGTATACTTTCGAAAAGCCCTTGTTTGGGGAAGGTAGGAGAGAGTAGTCGTCATTATTGTCCAATCCACATTATTTATTTCTATATGTAAGTAATGTAGGCTGGTTATTAAATACCTCAATCCCGTTTGTATATTAAGAAATACCGAAGCCATACAGTACAACACCAGCGAATATGAAGTATCACTGTAACCGGCAACTGTTACTCACTCATACCTACATACATATATAGAGTCTTTACAGAATGATAGCAGACACGAGGAAGACGAACAACAAGAGGAGAGTTAGAAGAAAATCAACTTCAAGCTAAGAAGAAGAATACCAAGACATTTCCTTCAAACAAGAAAACAACACACACAATCAAGCCGACCAAACAATGAGAAACCATGGCGCAACCCAACACGCACCGGATGCTTGACCTGACTCTGTCCTGCCGCATCCAGGCGAGTTGCTGCTTAAAGTCCCTCACGCAAGCGCTGTTTAGCCACTGCACCTATTCTCTCCTCCTAAAATTCACTTCAATCCCCACTGTCAATAGCATGTTATGTATGTATGAATGATAACTGCAACTTTGCGTATTAAAACTCATTACTCTTACCGAAGTAATATAGTGCGTGGTTATGTTATGTCATGTTAGAATAGATTATAAACTACATTGGGTTACATTTCGTGAGGTTCGGTGACGTTACAGGAAGTTAGGTGAGGTACCTTGAGGTTAGGTGAATGTTAACTGACTGACAATTATTAGGAAGTGGTTCCAACTCGTGCATGCACCTCCTATACTCATACCACAAGTCCAGAATTAGAGAGGAACATGTTATTGGATTTATTTTCAACGATTTACTCAGTGTCTAACCAACTCTTTAGCGATTTAAATGTGGACCTAAAATTAGGTCCGTATATTTCTTTGTCGTGGTGGTGTTGGTGGTGGTGGTGGTGTGCGCCCGTCCATCAGGTTGATTAACCACCAAAACCATAAAGGGTGCGCCCCTGCCGTTTTAGGGCATACACCACATCCATGGCGGTGACGGTCTTCCTTTTTGCGTGCTCGGTGTAGGTGACGGCGTCACGGATGACGTTCTCCAGAAACACCTTGAGGACGCCGCGGGTCTCCTCGTAGATGAGGCCGGATATACGTTTAACACCTCCACGCCGAGCTAGACGACGAATGGCGGGCTTGGTGATACCCTGGATGTTGTCACGAAGCACCTTACGATGACGCTTGGCGCCACCCTTTCCAAGTCCCTTGCCTCCTTTGCCTCGTCCAGTCATGTTGTTGTGGTTGCTACTACAGGTGGTCCTGGTGTGGCTTCGCCTAGACTAGACTAGAAAATGCTAGTGACAGGGGGGAAGGAGGTTCAGAGGAAGAATAAAGATAGGATGGAAGTGAATTTTAGAAGGAGAGAACAGGTGCAGTGGCTAAACACCGCTTGCGTGAGGGGGTAGGCAAAATGCCCTTGAGGGTGCAACAACAACAATCAGGACGAGGCAGAGGGAGGGCGGGAGCAGGTCCGGGCAAGCAAAGGGCCAACGCGGGTGTTCTGATTGTCGTCTTAGCAGGCAGTGTTGGTAAAACGTAGGAAGAACCGCCCCGCCACGGCGGCGGCGCAAGCCGAGAAACGCAGGTGGACGGACGCACAGGCAGCACACGATCAAATCAAACAGAGAAGGTGAAAATATAGAAATTTTGGAGAGAGATGAAGGTAAAGTCTTTGAGCTATGTCAAAGAGGAACGGAGCGAGTTGGAGGAAGGGTTTTTGAATCTTTGAGCTTGAAATGTCAAAGTATTCATAGTAAGGAAGGATGAGCGTATCGTAGGAGAGTTTTTAGTAATAGCAGCAGACAGATTTGAGCTTTTTTGTCAAATTATGAACGGAGACGAGAATGAGATATAGGTTGAGTGGTTTCAGTCTAGAGTTAGGTCAATTTTATTAAGATTGGATGTCACAGACGTTGGGTATGTTTGATTAGGTTCTGAGAGTTGTGGGTCTTTTAGCTATGTCAGAGAGAAATGGAGAGAGTTGGAGGAAGAGTTTAGAATCTTTGAGTTTGAAAAGTCAAAGTATTCGTAGTGAGGAAGGATGAGTGTATCGTAGGAGAGTTGTTTAGTAATGGCAGGAGGCAGATTTGAGCTATGTCCAATTGTGAACGGAGATGAGAGTGAGATATAGGTTAAGTTTCAGTCTTGAGTTAGGTCGATTTGGTAAGGTGGCTTTGTCTGGCGGGGGGGGGGGATGTTGTGTTTGGAGATTGGTTGAGGGAGGGGGGGAGTTTGTGTTTGAGGACTGATGCGGGTGGCGGCCACAAAAGGGGAACCACCTTTCGCTGACAAGAAAACTCCAAGACAAACCCAAGTCAGCCTTCACCGACTACGACTAGGGTACAAGTGCTCCTGGCAGATGATCGGAAATGACGTCACGGAATGCACCTACTGTCAGGAGCCAGCAGCCAACCCACTTGAACACTATCTCCTCGATTGCGAGGTCACACAAAGCCTCCGAAACAGAACTCAAATCTCCCAAGAAACACACACAACACCAGCAGCCACTCTAACCCGAAAGGCCCATACAGACCACATTCACCACCTACTCCGGGTCATCACACGATACCCACCACCCAGATAGCTTAGAAAGCATCCTCTCCCAGCAAGTGCGGACCCCAGTTCGGGGGGCGCGCCACTCCGAAGCTGACCACGTCCAAGAGTGGGGGCTGGTGGTAAGCGTCCACTGATCGGGGGTCCGCTCACACTTGCAACCTGCAGTATCCCTCCAATCTGCAGGTGGGACCACCTCCAATCCCAATCCGGTCTGGCTGCTCCTGGAGCTCCAGCCGGAACCACCAAACGGGCCGCCTATACGCAAAGGCCCGTGTCAGACTACGGTCCGACAATCTATACAACAACAACAACCAGGCCGCCCACTCATCACATCGCTCCTGAACCAAGAAGACCTCTCAACAAGACCTCTTGCTGGACCCGGAACTTTGAAGACCGCCCTCTCCCTTGTGCCATTGTTGGCCATCTTCCCGGACCGGACCACCCACGACTGTCATCGCCCACAACAACTCACGAGCGTTCTTGGTTTATCGAGCATTAGCTTGCCCTCCCCACTGGTGGTGTGAGCCCTTTTCCTTCTACTACTATTTTTCCTTTTTCGCTCTGGCCTAGGGACCTGCACCCTCAAAAGTGTATTCGTCCTGCGGTCCCCCCTGTAACTGTTCACCTCCCTCCCAGGAGATTGTGAACACGAAAGGGGGTCGGAGCAAACCCTCCCCAGCCGAGTCTTTCCAGGAAAACCGTGATCGTGCGGGTCCACCTGGAAAGAGGGTCGCAATCCTTATCCTTCCCAAATAGGCACACTTAGCTCACGTCTATAAGTGAGCAGTCACATACACTAGGAAGAAGGCTTCCCCAATCGGGGCTCCGTGAGAGAAGCTCAGGAACCACTCTACGACCACCAGCTAGTGGGGAGTGCTGTAATTCCTTTGCTATTTACTCAACCGGAATAGGTAGGATAAAAAAAAAAATAAAAAAAAAATAAAAAAACCCGGTTATGGAGCGCGTACGCCCTCCTAACCGCGATCCCCGCCTGAACCGCCAACCTGACGACCCGAACCACGACAGGCTTCGCACAGAGAAAGCAGACCAGTTACGCGCCTTCAATGAAGCCCTGAAAACTAGGAACTCTGCCACCACCTCCAACAACTCCACCACCACCACCACCTCCACCACCACCACCACTGCTACCGCTACTGAGGACAACTGGACGAAGGTAGAAAACAAGAAACGCCGAAGGTGCTTTTTCGGGAAACGAATGCCGTCAAGCAGCCCCAAAGGCACCCATCACCACCACCAGCTCACCTCCAACGACACTGCCAAAATTCCGGATCACGAAAACGGACGCAAAAACAACATATGCCGCCGTCACAGAGATGGAAAAGCTAAATCCTCTGGCCAAGTTCTCAGTGCGGCCCAACCTAAAGGGGGAGATGATCGTTCACCCCAAAGACAAGAACTCCGCCACCACCCTCGACACTTACCTGCAAAACACCACCACCATTACTTCAACCAAGCT
>NW_024720880.1:0-11509 GCF_018991925.1 Homarus americanus | reverse complement strand
TGTGTTATGCAAATGAAGATGAATTCCATTGTACAAAATATCGTAATCAATAAATGTTATGACATCGTTGACTTATTTTGTACTTCAGTTTTATTTCCACTATATAACGAAATCTATTTTACTCTTGCTGGCACTGGATTAAAAGATGCTAGTTCAAGAATTCTTACTGTAATTTTCAGTTCTTATTAAATTCTGTTACAACTTGCTTGTGCTGATATGTCACAAGTTCTCTTTGTATTTTATGAGCTGAAGTCACTTTGGGCATTCCATTGGTGGACCACAGCAGTGACGTCACCACTAGTAGTCTACGTCAATGGTGGAACAGACCACAAGAGCAATGACGTCATCACCAATAGTCTGCCTCATTGGTGAGACAGAAGCCCTTTACTTTACACCTCACAATCAGTCCTTCCCTCACTCCTACACCTCAGTCAGTCCTTCCCTCACTCCAACACCTCATAGGGAGTCCATTCCTCACTCCTACACCTCACCGTGAGTCCTTTCCTCATACCTACACCTCACCGTGATTCCTTTCCTCACTCCTACACCTCATCGTGAGTCCTTCACTCACTCCTACACATCACAGTGAGTCCTTCCCTCACTCCTACACATCACAGGGAGACCTTCCCTCACTCCTACACATCACAGTGAGTCCTTCCCACACTCCTATACACAGCACAAGGAGTCCTTCTCTCACTCCTATACATCACAATGAGTCCTTCCCTCATACTACACAACATTGCATGTTCTTCCCTCACTCCTATAAAACACTGCAAATCCTCCTCTCACTTCTTAGTAGTTCAGTAAGTCCTCCTCTCATTCATAAGGTCAGCAAGTCCTTCTCTCATTTACGAACATCACTACATGTCCTTCCCTAGGTCCTACACAACACTACAAGTCCTTCCCTCATTCCTACACAATACTGAAGTCCTTCCCTCAGTCTTACAGTAATCAGTAGATAAACTTTCAATACACCGTTATAATCTATTTTAGCATTTATAAAGACTTGTCGAACCAACAGTAAATATTATACACAATACAACTTCCTGTCATGTCGGGTAGACTGACTTATTGAGGATATATTCATCTTTTCCTGTACATAGACATTAGGAGCATCAATTAACCCCCTCAGTCACAAGTACTGTAGCTCTCTAAGAGCCTCACACATCTCCAAGTTGATATTCACAATATAGCCACAAACAGCCTCTGGTTGGATCAGACTACCCCTGACAACCTTACATAGTCCTTAAATCCATTAGACAACCACCTATGATCACCACACAGCCCTCATTAGCCAAACAGTCCGTGGCGGCGGCATATAAGCCCTGGGGGCCTCACATAGCCCCTAGGAGTGACATACTGCCTCAGAACATTTACAACAAATACAATCTTTTTTTTTTTTACAATTTCAATATTCTGCCCACAGGAAATGCTCATTGGTTACAAGTAAGTTGTAAAGCTATACTAATTACTTAAATTTACAATAAAATCTTAACTAACATCTTGTATTTCACTGCCAGGAAGAATAAAATATTTTCTTTTGCAATTGAAGATGAAACTAAAGTCCAAAATAATTAAGTTGAACAAAATACTTCCTGAACGTCTAGTTACAAATCCTCATAAAAGATTACAACAGTGTATTAGAATTTATAAGCTTCGCAACGCCACAAGTCTATATGGTCACTCCTATACATGTCCTTATCTCACCCCTACACCACACTACAAGTCATTCGCTCACTCCTACACCGCACTACAAGTCCTTCCCTCACTCCTACACCACACTACAAGTCCTTCCCTCACTCCTACACCGCACTACAAGTCCTTCACTCACCCCTGCACCACACTACAAGTCTTTCCCTCACTCATGCACCAAACTACAAGTCCTTCCCTCACTCCTACACCACACTACAAGTCCTTCCCTCACTCCTACACCACACTACAAGTCCTTCCCTCATTCATACACCACACTACAAGTCATTCCCTCAATCCTACTTAACACTACAAGTCCTTCCCTCACTCATACACAACACTACAAGTCCTTCCCTTAGTCCTACACAACCCTGCAAGTCCTTCCCTCACTCCTACACAACAGTGCAAGTCCTTCCCTCATTCATACACAACATTGCAAGTCCCCCCTCACTCCTACACAATACTACAAGTCCTTCCCTTACTCCTACACAACCCTGCAAGTCCTTTCCTCACTCCTATACACTGCAAGTCCTTCCCTCAATCCTACACAATACTAGAAGTCCTTCCCTCATTTCTACACAACACTGCAAGTCCACCCCACCTTTCTAAAGCACAATACTGCAAGTCCTTCCCTCAATCCTACACAATACTAGAAGTCCTTCCCTCATTTCTACACAACACTGCAAGTACTTCACTCACTCCTACACAATACTAGAAGTCCTTCCGTCACTTCTACACAATACTGCAAGTCCTTCCCTCACTCGTACACAATACTAGAAGTCCTTCCTTCACTTCGACACAACCCTGCAGGTCCTACCCACTCCTGTACAAACTTGCTAGTCTTTCCTTCACTCCTACACAACACTGCAAGTCCTTCCCTCACTCCTACACAACCCTGCAAGTCCTGCCCTCAGTCCTACACATTACTACAAGTACTTCCCTTACTCTTACACAACCCTGCAAGTCCTTCCCTCACTTCTACACAATCCTGTAAGTCCTTCTTTCACTCCTACACAACACTGCAAGTTCTTCCTTCACTCTTACACAATACTAGAAGCCCTTCCCTCACTCCTACATAATATTGAAGTCCTTCCCTCACTCCTACACAATACTACAAGTCCTTCCCCCATTTCTACACAACACTGCAAGTCCATCCCTCAATCCTACACAGTACTAGAAGTCCTTCCCTCGTCTATGCAACCTTGCAAGTCCTTCCTTCACTCCTACACATCACTTCATGTCCTTCTCTCACTCCTACACATCACTTCATGTCCTTTCCTCACTCCTACACATCACTTCATGTCCTTCCCTCACTCCTACACATCACTTCATGTCCTTCCCTCACTCCTACACATCACTTCATGTCCTTTCCTCACTCCTACACATCACTTCATGTCCTTTCCTCACTCCTACACAACACTTCATTTCCTTCCCTCACTCTTACATAATATTGCTTGTTCTTTCCTCACTCCTACAGTGCTACAGTTATCTCTACAGTAGTCAGTAGATAAGATTTCAACACACTGTTATAATCTGTTTTAGTATTTATGTGGACGTATTTAACCAACACTTACATATATACAATACAACTTCCTGTCATGTTTGGTAGACTGAGTTATTTGGAGAATATTCATCCTTTACTGTACTCTTGATCGTTTCTCTTGTCCATCTTGATGTTGCCTCGTCATCTGTACACCAAGTTATGGTCCTCATCCTCCCTGGAGTAGCATTTTCTCTTAATACCTGTGAAATTAAAATTTTATTAACCAAAAATAGTTTATTTTTGTATATATTGCAGGGCGACAAGAATTAAAATCACTCTTTCTTCATACTGTTATGCCAGCACTCCTCTTTATCAAGAATTTACCACTAGTCAAGTCACAAGTCACACGAGTGGTCACAACAACAAGCAGGGTAAACACTATAATGACTCTTATATTATCTCCACCAGGTTCTCAATAATAAACCTCAGATTAACTCAAAATATACCAAGTCCTTCCCTCACTCCTAAACAACATACCAAGTCCATCCCTCACTCCTGCACAACATACCACGTCCTTCCCTCACTCCTACACAACATACCAAGTCCTTCCCTCACTCTTACACAACATACCACGTCCTTCCCTCACTCCTGCACAACATACCAAGTCCTTCCCTCACTCCTGCACAACATACCAAGTCCTTCCCTCACTCTACACAACATACCAAGTCCTTTCCTCTCACTCCTAAACAACATACCAAGTCCTTCCCTCACTCTACACACAACATACCAAGTCTTTCCCTCACTCCCACACAACATACCAAGTCCTTCTCTCTCTTACTCCTGCACAACACATGTACCAAGTCCTTCCCCACTCCTACACAACGTACCAAGTCCATCCCTCACTCCTACACAATACTACAAGTCCATCCCTCACTCCTACACAATACAGAAAGTCCTTCTCTCACTCCTACACAATACTACAAGTCCTTCCCTCACTCCTGCACAATACTACAAGTCCTTCCCTCACTCTTACACAGTTCAACAAGTCCATCCCTCACTCCTACACAACATACCAAGTCCTTCCCTCACTCCTACACAACATACCATGTCCTTCCCTAACTCCTACACAACATACCAAGTCCTTCCCTCACTCCTACACAACATACCAAGTCCTTCCCTCACTCCTACACAACATACCAAGTCCTTCCCTGCAGAGTTAATCACCATCTATTAAGTCTCTGATTCTTGTTTTTCATTCGACTTCTGAACTGTAATAAATTATGGTCACTGTAAACTACAATTCTCTGGTAGGTGTTGCCAAGATATATGTTATACTTTTCCAGTGCCATAAGCAGTCACAGCTTCTTTCTCTATTGTAGAGTAATTCCATTGCACCAGCCCCAACATCACTGGTAAAACATAAATTTTACTTACGAACCATTCAAAATCCTGTCTCTGCCTCGTCCAGTTCAACACGACTTCAGTCCATCTGGCAGTCGAACCCGAGGCCTCCATCATCCACAACAGGTACCTTGCCAGTGAGCCACCATACTGTGTTGAATAGTATATACACCAGTGTAAACATTAGATCGGGTCAAAAAGGGCATACATATTTTAAATTGCAATTTAGAATTTGTAATAGTCTAGAAAAGTTGCTCCTAAATAAAGTTTATCAAACTCCAACATATGGTATTAGTCTTGTATTATTACAGTAAAAGATGGCACCAATTTGCAGCCCTTAAGTAATACTACGTAGATCTATCCATACTATTAATACTGAAATGTGCTCCTTAATTTGGGTTACTTGATCAACAAACACCTTTCCCTCAATACAAATATTTTGTTCTTTTTCCATCAGTATATAATACAGTAATCTCTTATTTTTCCTCTTCAGTGTACAACAGTTTACATTACCCATCATCATCTCTGACGTTTGCCTCGAGCTGCTGGAAGCTGCCCACCACCCGTGCCTCCACACTCGCCTATTTTATTTTTCCAAGTCGCGCATTTTCACCTATATGAAGGCGCCAATTCATGATATAAGTGTTAACAAATTATGTGTGATGAATATTGTTCACTTCTTTGATAACTGCCCTGTTCACACGGCACGAGAGATGAAGCGCTGGTCAGAGGAAAGGTCGAATGAAAGTGACCTTTTGGACTGGCCATCTAAATCTCCAGGTCCATATTCAATAAGTTTCTTTCAGTAAAAAAATTCAACTTTTCATTTACCCAATAAAATAATAATGTTGTATTTTTATTGAAACATTTGATATTACAAATATAATATTGTATAGGGCCATTGCTTGTGTTAAGCGATTACTATGACTGTTTGTGAGTGCTACCCAGACCTCAACCCTATAGAGATCATTTGGACCCAGATAGTGAACGCGTGGGAGCCTGAATACAAGCTAAACACTGGTCCAGACTCCTCCTTCACACCCAGGTCGAGTGGGAGCAGTTTGTGAGGAACCAACCACCTATATAACCTTGTGTCTCAGTCCCAAGAAGGCTCCAAGGGGCTATATAAAAGGGAGGCCATTGGACAGGCTATTGATATTCTGTATGACCTGTGTTGGTAAATATTAAAAGTAAATGTGATTTCCACCCTCGTATTTTTCAATATTTATCCTCATATCTACGTTATTATAAATATCTAATTACTGGTGATTAAAACATGAACAACAACTTAGAAAAATGATAAACATGGAAATGGATGGTACATTATAATTATGTATTAGCCCGTCAGACAGACCGTAATACTTATATTAATGTGGGCTACAAGCATTATGTTTATATAATTACATCACCCACGGTAACTAGCCTATGAGCCGCGGTTAAGATACGAAACGCCTGGACAATATTTCTATAATGTGGGTTAGTTTTTGTAAGACACAATTGAAGTGATTGTGATTGCAGTGAGTGATTTCAAGTGACGATCAGGTGTTTGACTTTTGCTTTTGATTTATGATGTTTTTGCCATCAAGTAATGATTTGCCAAAATTCATTTATGTTTTTGACTAAAACGATTAAACAATCTGACTTAAATTCGATGCTTGGCTTAGATGAACCTGTTCACAACAGTTGGTGACGCATGAACAAGCTTAGCAACTTTGTAGTAAGTGCTGGAATGCTGGAAAGTTTTAAAAGAAGGCTAGATCGATTCATAGATGATAGAGAGTGGTAGTAACTCTCGACAGGAGCTGCCCTGCACAGGTCAACCGGCCTATTGCAGACTCCTTATTTTCTTATGATCTTATGTTCTTATGGTGGTGAAGTGATTGTGGTGAAGTGTTTGTGGTGAAGTGTTTGTGGTAATGGTGGTGAAGTGATTCTGGTGATGGGGTGAACTGATTCTGCTGATATTGTTGAGTGTTTCTGGTGGTGATTCTAGTGATGGTGAAGTGATTGTGGTGGAGGTGGTGAAGCAGTTGTGGTGAAGTTATAGTGGTGAATTGATAGTGGTAGAGTGATTGTGGTTAAGATAATACACAATACCTTCTCTTCCAAACTAAGTACTATGTATATAATTACTTCAACAATAAAGAAAACAACTAAAAGAAGTGTTTACCTCAGCCCTGCCACTTAAGAGTTCCAGAACTTATTTAAAACAATTAATGTGATACACAACAGGTATTACAAAGTGATAAGAACATAAGAAAATAAGGAGTCTGCAATAGGCCGGTTGGCCTGTGCATGACAGCTCCTGTCGAGAGTTACTACCACTCTTTATCATCCATGAATCTATCTAGCCTCCTTTCAAAACTTTCCAGCGTTCCAGCACTTACTACAAAGTTGCTATGCTTGTTCCACTCGTCAACCATCCTATATGTGAACCAGTTCCTTCCTATCTCCCTCCTAAACCTAAGCTTATCCAACTTAATCAGTTGCTATAAATCCTATCCTGCTCGGATACTATAAGAACTTTATCTACATCTCCTTTATTGATTCCTTTCACCCACTTAAATACTTCTATCATATCTCCCCGCACTCTTCGTCTTTCTAGGGAATGCAAGTTTAGTTTATTTAACCTATCTTGATATGGAAGGTGTCTAAGTCCCGGAATCATTTTCGTCATTCTTCGCTGCACCGACTTCAGTGAATTGACATCCATTCTATAATAAGGGCACTAGAACTGAACCGCATAATCGAGGTGCGGCCTGACCAGCGCAAGATATAGTTGCAATAAGACCTCTGCACTCTTATTACTTACACTTCTAGATATAAAACCTAATACTCTGTTTGCCTTATTTCGAACATTAACGCACTGTTTTCTAGGCCGTAGGTCCGGGCTTACACGTACCCCGAAGTCCCTTTCACAAGTCGACTTCTCTAGGTTGATGTTGTTACGGCTGTATATATTGACAGTATTTGTTCTTTCAATATTAAGTACGCTGCACTTGCTGGTGTTGAATTTCATTTGCCATTTTACTGACCACTCCTGCAGTTTATTTAAATCCTCCTGTAGTGCATTTGCATCCTTCCCTGAATTAATCTGCCGCCCTATTTTGGTGTCATCCGCAAACTTACTTATGTCACTGCTGATCCCAGTATCTAGATCGTTTATGAACAAGGGTGGGCCCAGTACTGACCCCTGGGGAACTCCACTGGTTACACAGCCCCACTCAGATTTAACGCCATCTACGCTGACCCTCTGTGTTCTATCGGCAAGCCATGATTTTATCCAATTTAAAACTTTCCCCTCGATACCATGAGCCTTAACTTTTCTTAGAAACCTCTGATGCGGTACTCTGTCAAACGCTTTGCTATAGTCCAAGTAAATAACATCGTAATTTTCGTCATTATCTACTACCTCGAAGACTTTCCTAAAAAAACGTCAGCTGATTTTTAGACAAGATTTTCCCTTTGTAAACCCTTGTTGAGAATCGTAGATTAATTTGTTTTTCTCTAAATGCGATCGGGTGTTATTTGGTATAACTGATTCAAGAAATTTCCCCACTACTGACGTCAAACTAATCGGCCGGTAATTTGACGCTGATGCTTTGTCACCCTTTTTGAATAGGGGTACTACATTTGCCTGTTTCCACAAGTCTGGCACAACTCCGGTGTCTAAATGATTTTGTAAATAAATTTACGAGGGGTCCGCTAATCTCTTCCTTACACTCTTTCAAAACTCGAGGGAAAATTTCATCCGGCCCTGGGAATTTTGTCTTCTTTAATTTATTTATCTTCTCAACAACATCCTCTTTTCTGATAGTGATATTCTTTAATTTCTCTTCTTCATTTCCCTAAATATCAGTGAATATCTTGCGAAGGTCACAGATATTTTTTCCCAACACAGAAAATACGGTGATAATGGGAAGTAAACTAGTTATTTGACCATTATACTTCACTTGACTATGTAATAATTTATAGCACAAAAGTATATTATTCTACTTGTCGAAAATATCACCTTTACACTGGTGATTGGAGGTTGGCAAGTGAGTTACCTACCACCACCACAGACACTTCCCCACCGCAACCAACACAGACACTTCCCCACCAATATAAACACTTCCCACCACATGACACTTTCACCACCACCACCACCACATAGATCCAAGGCCACTGTGTGAATGGCACAACACTTCATCGCTAATGGCAAGATAGCTGACATTTAAAGATTGTATCTACTTTTGCACTTAGTAACTATATCAGTAATAGAACCAAATACGCAATGTGCTTGAATACCACGCAAATGTGACACAAAGTGAGTTGTACATACTGCCTCACACGCCTGTACCAAGACGGTGAACAAGTTACCCTTTATGTATAGAACTAAACAAATAATGTAAATGAAATACTGTGTAACATTCAGTGCCATAATATCCTGACAACGGGGGTTAATTATTATGACCCTTTGTAAACTCTACTCTGTAATCCTTTTGCGCTACCGCTCACAGGATGAGTGTGGGGTGCACAATAAAGTAGCCGCTGTAAGCGGCAAAATCAATCAACAGACACATCCCCACCACCACAGACACTTCCACTTCCCCACAACCACCACAGACACTTACCCGCCACCACCACTATAAACACTTCCTGAGTGGTTAGTTGCTTATATTGTTACATACGTTTTAGTCTAAATGTGCTGTTTACATTTTGTTCCCGACAATCATAGACCACTTAGAACACTTATGAATACACCAATGAAGACTGAAGGAATAATGTTCACAGTTGAGACATCTCTATTACGCCGACTGGGAACAACCACTTATAAGGTTTGATCATGAACACGATTAGGTGTTAATCTAATGTTCATAATCCTCTAAAGCTATGTTAAAGGACTCCATATAAATGCTAAACCGGATAATGGCCTAGGGGAGAAGGTCGGGTTAATCAGCGTGGGTGGTCGCCTTGTTCTGGTATCTAACCTTAAACTTCTACAACCAAATCACGTTGAAATGGATTTCTACCCCAGTGAAGCTGTCAAGATCATTCAGTATAATTAAGTCCCAGTCATCAACATTTCTATACAATTAATGGGCTATCGAATTGACGTAGATTGGAGAGCGAAATAAGTTGTAAGGGAAATATACACAGCGACATACCTTATATTTTTCAACACCAACACACACATGATGGCGTCTGTATTTTATAATCCTTGACAGCTGGATGTATTAATTTAGGAGCATTTTGTAAACATTAACTTCCGTCACACATCCACTAATCGCCTCGACCGTCTCACTACTGGCCGGCTCCCTCCTTCCACGTCTGGCTGTCCCTTGTCTAAAGTTCATCCACATCTCCACCACACACTGAAACATTTCCAGTACGAACATATGCTCTTGTGGTGTTGAAGCACATGTCACTTGCGAACCTTAGTAATAACACTTAATCGGGTGGCTGGCGTGGCCATATTTGTTTTGCTTAATTTGACACCATAAGAAAGTACTGATACCTTCCAAAGTGACAACTGAGAGCTCGACTCCCAGACACTGAACCACCCGATCGAAACTTCTATCTAACCGACGCTCTTGTAATGATAAGGACCGGATATTACATGTAAATGCTCACAAACAGAAAAACTGAGTTGCTTCTGCAGGAAATAATGGGAAACGTTTTTTATTCAGCTCATCAACAAAAATCACAGATGGTTCAGAGAAATGTGGCTCCAAGCTTGACTCCTGGTTCAGCGCTTCGTTTGTGGTGCCCAGCCACTCAGAACTATCGATACTGATTCAGCGTTTCCTTTGTGGTGACCAGCCACTCAGAACTCATGATACAAACGACAGGTTGACATATTCCCATAGGTAGAGGTTCTGCGCGATGAATACATTCTGAATAAATTACACGTAATGTCATGTAGATAATCAGAAATTTATTGCATATGCCAAACAAAGATTTTGATTTTGTATATTACGATATATTTATTTTTATGAGAAAATCTACAAAATGGCGTAAACGAATCGAAATAACCACTAATTTGTACCAACTGACACTGCTGGTAGTCAAGGCGGGCGGGGGAGAGGGCTCAGGGTGATAATGTGGGGTGTGTGTGATGATAAATGATGATGATGATGAATGAATACGATAATGATGGCGTATATGTGATGACGACGATGATGTTAAATAATGAATGATGACGATAATGATGGCGTATATGTGATAACGACGATGATGATGAATGATAATAAATAATGAATGATGATGATAATGATAGTGATGATGAATAATCATGAGGATTGATGCTGCTGAATAATCCCCAGTTATTATAAGACAATTCATCATCACTACAGACACACTTGGTTTGATTTACAGGGGTGAGGTTAGGTTTCATTTCACCCCACATTATGGCTTCGTCCCCGTGCAATAATAACCTACCTCAGAGTTCCTCATTTACTATTTATGAGTGTTCAGTCATACTAATTCCCTCAGTGGCAAACCTCTGGATGAAAGGCTAAATATAAAATGATAATACACGCGTAGTTGCTAGTGGCGTGGTTGCTAGTGGCGTAGTTACTTGGAGCGTATCCATAGGCTGAGTATTTTTGTTTACCATATATAAGAACACCTGATATCGGGACAGAAGCCATCTGGGTGGTTAGTTTATCCAATGTTGGTGCAGGAGAAAACCGGAAATCGTGCTACGTCAGACATACATTTAAACCAGAGGCGATTCGAACCCTGGACTTATGAGAGCGAAATACGCACGTTACGATATACAACCCAAGATCCAAGTGAACCCCTGCTGTTGGTTCGTCTCCATCTCCCTGGCTGGATTTTCAACCTGAAGTGATTGCCCTCGCTGGACCGCTCCCGAAATCCCACGTGAACCTTGTTATTCTCTGCAAATACCACCTCTCCAGGATCGCCCAATGGTCCCCAGGTAGGGTC
>NW_024720879.1:425000-498356 GCF_018991925.1 Homarus americanus | reverse complement strand
AATCAACCACACATACATACACAAGAGACACACACGTCACACAAACGAACACACACACAGAGCTGGAGGCCTCTGTTTATAAGCATCTAAGTTACATCAGCTGGGGTAACTTGGCGTATGTCTCGTGTTATATAAATTTGTATGTAAATGTGTTGGTAAGGGAAACGAGGCCCACCAATCACAGCCGAGTTGTTTTGTTGGTGGGTATAACAAGGTCACGCCCAACCTAACCTAACCTGACCTGACCTGACCTAACCTGACCTGACCAAGTGTAATAAAGCTGGGGTGGGGAAGGGGTTAATCTTCAGGTGACCCCCAGAAGAGCTACTGACAGACAGGCGGACTTAATTAGCTGACCGGAGGTGGGAAAAAAAACCAGGTAGTGGGTGAAGAAGTTGTCCAGACGGCAGGTGATCACTCCGCTAATTAGAAGATTTTCCTGAGACCTGAAGACGTTGCTAATGACCACCAGGTAATCCACAGGTCAAGGGAAAACATCATCAGGTCGTTTACAGGTCAGGGAAAACATCATAGTTCCACCTGAGAGGCCACATCACATCTAGGAGGCCATACCACCACCTGAGAGGCCACACCACCACCTGAGAGGCCACACCACCACCCGAGAGGCCACACCACCACCCGAGAGGCCACACCATCACCTGAGAAGCCACAGCACCTGAGGCCACACCACCACCAGGCCCATAGTACCATCTGTGAGGCCAAGAAGCACCATCTGGGAACTAATAAGCCTCTCAAAGGCCCCGGGAACCATCTGCCAGCTGGGTGAACCATACATAAGCCTTAAGAACCATCTGCTTAGTTAATGGCAAAAGTTCTGGCCAGCAGCACGACCCCAGGCTGTTGTCCCCTCACTTCTCTAACCCCTCACTCCTCCCCCTCACTCTTCTCCCTAACCCCTTCCCCTCACTCATCCCTCCCCTTCACTCACACTCATCAACTCACTCCTCTCACCCATCACCTCACTCACTCCTTTCACCTCCTTTCCTCCCTCCCCCTCACCCTACTCCCCCTCTCCCTCACTCATTATAAACTATCTAAACATACCCAGTACCTCTATCCCTCACTGTGGCGGATAGTAACAAAGTTCATATCTCCTTCACATACAGTACAGGTTCAGCATCTTCCTGCCTTACCATCTGACTTATGACGAGGCTACTTAGGCCGTCACGCGCTGAGAACTACAGGATTTACCACTGAATTGGGCAATCAATCAAACTGGCCCCACCTCCTTCCCCGCACCCATTCACCCCACCATCCTACCCCTATCCCCCCCCCTTGTGACGAAACCTCTCCCCCACTCCCCTCTCTTTGTCAATCTCTCTCTCTCTCTCTCTCTCTCTCTCTCTCTCTCTCTCTATGGTGTTCCTGACGTCAATTTACTCTCAATAAAGAACAATTAAAGTAATATTATTTGGACTCAATCTCATTATGGTTCAAAATATTCCCTCAGTCTTTCATTAGCATAAACTAATTGGTTATTCATAGACAGATACTTCGACTGTGTGTTTTGGGGAGAATCACCTGAAGGTTAGGCAATAGGCATCCTTAGCTTATTCTACCTGAATATTAGCTGAATGGGGTCAGGTCAGGTCAGGATAGGTCAGGTTAGGACGTTTACACATCCACTGTACACATAAAAACACCCGACACAAATTTTATCACACATACACACAAACAGCTACACAAAAACACACACACATACAAACAAACATACGCACTACTGTATGTATCTTCAGCTTAGGAAGTGGCGAGCATACATCAGAGTAGGTGTTGGTGACTAGTTAAGAGAGGAGGAGGAGGAGGAGGAGAGGAGGAGGAGGAGAGGAGGAAGGGAGGAGGAGGAGAAAAAACGAGGAGAGGAGGAGGAGGGAAGAGAAAGAAGAACGAGGAGAAGGAGGAAGAAGAGAAAGAGGAGGGAGGGAGGAGGAGGAGGAGGGAAGAAAAACGGGGGAGGAGGAGGAAGAAGAAGAAACGAGGAGGAGGAGGAGGAAGAAGAAACACAGGAGGAGGAGGAAGAAGAACAAGGAGGAGGATGAGGAAGAAGAAGAAAAAGGAAGAGGAAGAAGGGGAGGAGGAGGAGGAGGCTGGTTATGCTTGATGTAATCCGCTAGTGTGATCGTGGTGATGGAGAGAGAGAGAGTGAGGAAGGGGGGAGGGCTGGAAGGGAAGGGGAGGGGCTGGGAGGGAAGGAGGGGAGGGCTGGGAGGGAAGGAGGAGGAGGGCTGGGAGGGAAGGAGGAGGACTGGCTGGAATGAAGACTACTGCTAATGTGTGAGTGGTAATGGGTGGAGAGGAGGGTGTCAGGGGAAGGTCAGGGGGATAAGGGGATCAGGGGGGAGGGCAGGGAAATGAGCCATAGTTATCCACAACTCCCGTGTAACATTAATTTGACCCCCTCCTCCCCCCCCACCTAGAGCAAGAGGGACGCAAGAGTAGGATGGCCGTAAAGGTGATGACAGCCTTCAAGAGTCACGAGATGGTGGTCCTACTGAGCTGTTGTGGACAGGAGGAGGAATGGTAAGATGGTAAAGGAATGGATGATGGGAGGTGAGGAGGAGGAGAAGAAAGGGGAAAAGGAGGGGGAAGTGAAAAGGAGGAGGTGGAGGAAGGTGGAAGGGAGAAAGAGAGAACAAGAACCATGATATTGTTGTTATTGATATGAAGATATATATAGCCTCTCTCTCTCTCTCTCTCTCTCTCTCTCTCTTGGTAGGATGGAGGGTATGTAAGTATCTCTTCCCTCTCCATATTTCCTTCTCCCTCCCTATGCCAACCTTCCTCCTTCTATTCACCCCTCCTCTCCTCCCATCGGCCTACCCCTCATCTCCCCCGTAGGCCTACATCACCTCCCCTAGCCTACACAGGAGTCTCCAGCTTCCTGCAGGAATTAACGTCTTAAGCTGGTAACTCTGAAGCTTCGGGGGCAGAAAAAGACGATAATTACGACAAGTGAGGTCATAATCCCGCACCTAATGGTCCGCCTCTCACCCTAATGATACTCCACAAAGACAAGACCATTTTTTTTCCTCCATGATCTACAGGAACGTCATCAACTACTACCAACGTTCATGATGCGAAAAAAAAATCACCCGTGCAAGTTTTTTTTCCCAGGATCAAATAGACCGTCATATATCTCTTAGTCGTGTTCGTCCTATAAAAAAAAGTCAATACTTCTTTCCCCAGGATTTACTGCAGTATCACAAACTTTTATCTCTGTTCATGTTGCGAAAAAAAAAAATATTCACGTCAATAATTTTTCCCGGGATTAACTAGAGCATCATCAGCTGCCACCGGCGTTCATGTTGTGAAAAAAAAGCCATACGTCAACATCAAATTTTTCCCCAGTATGAACGGGATATCACAAACCTCAATCTGCTAATTCATACTAGGAAAAAAAATGGAAATACGATCTTTTTTCCTGCAGTACTATCAAGGCATCACAATTCTCAATCCACTAGTCTGTCCTGGGGAGGGAAGGGGGGGGGGACTTAGCTTGAAGCCTAACGTAGAGGCTGGCGAGTCATATTAACTTATATTTTATTTTCCCAGTAATGGAGTGTTTGTATTAACCTGGATCAGCTTATTAAGGTTTTATGGTGGTGAGGAAAAAGCAGAATATTGGGAGAGAAAAGTTTGGGAAGTATACGACGATGGGGAGGGTGGTGGGGGAGAGTGGTGGGGAGGGTGGTGGGGAGGAGGGGGTGGGGGTGGTGGGGGAGAGGGTGCAGGGTGAGGTGGGGAGGGGGGTGCCTGTTTCTACATTCTGGCAGTGCCTTCTCTCTCTCTCTCTCTCTCTCTCTCTCTCTCTCTCTCTAAGACAGGTCTTTTGGAGTCTGTACTATGGAAAGACCGTGGGAGAAGTAAAATAAGACTCACTACGACCATGGATGAAAATAAGACTGACCAAGACTGTAGAAGAGAAATAATAAGACTCACTTAGACCTAAAAGGAACCAAATAAGACTTCCTAAGACTAAAAAAAAAGATGAAAAATACGACTGACTAGGACCACGGTGGCACACAAAAATGGGTCGTAGTTCTCAATAAACGACAACACACGACCAGGAACCTCTCCTGAAGTGTATGTGTATCCTGCTTAGTGTCAAGTATACAGAGAGAGAGAGAGCCAGCTTTACCATCCATCCATATCCTCACCCGCCCCCACCCCCATACCCTCACCTACATCCTCCACACCCACACTCACACATTCCCCTCGCCCACATCCCCCACCTCACCCACAGCCATCCACATCATCCCCTACGCACCCACACCCCCACACAACAGCTGGTTCCTCACCCCCCCGTCCTTGCTTTTGCGATAGCCGGCTGGACATGAAAGCAGATTTTATAGAGATTAACCCCTACAAGGCCCCTCTTATATCTCCCTTTCCCTCCTTTTCCTATATCCCCTAAACTCTTCTTCCCCTACACCTCCATTCCCTAAACCACCCCCTCCTTCCACCCCACCCCCCTACACGCCTTGGGGTGCCACATTAGAAGCGCGTGTGTAAGGTTATGAAGGCCTCTAGCACGTCATGGTGTCGTCTCCCTCCATCCTCGTCTTCCTCGTCTCCTCCTCCATCTTCCTCTTCCCCCTCCTCCTCCCTTCACACACACACACACACACACACACACACACACACACACACACACGTTAATAAAGCAACAATCCATTTGAACCCAGAACAAAAATATAATTAACCCATTTGGCTTAACAATTAGAAATACAGGTTAATTAAATACCTTAACTATCTCGGTCCACAACAGGGGAAAAAAATATACCAATTTCGCCCAATTAAAACAACCACAACAACTACCAAATTAAACCTGGAATAATAATACAAAAAAAAGCAAAACAATTTGGGACGCAATGAAAAAAATTGGACACAAGAATAAAAAAAATAAAATGTCTACAAAAATTACTTCATGTTCAATTAGAAAATATCAAAGTTAAACATCACAAAAATAACAAGTTTACCCTCATTTTATTCCTATGATAAATTGATGTAGAAAATGGGAAGTAGAAAGTAATACGTGTGTACTCTTTCAGTTTCCTTAAGAGAGTAAAACTTCTCCCTGGACCAGTAACTATATATTATTTGGCGTGAGGGGCGGTATGTTATGGGTGGCTACCATGGGTGGCTATTATGGGCGGAAGTATGCTGGGAGGGACACTGTAGGTGGCAACACGGGACAGAGTATGCTGGGCGGGTGGGCGGGCGGGCAGGCGGGCGGGTTGGTGGGTGGCAGCCCAGGTCGGCCGGAGTATGGGCGGCCAATATAGCAGAGAAGCGGGCGAGTTTCACAATATAGTGGTGACGTTCCAATATGATGCAACAGGTCGACTCTAACCCTTTAACGATGGGGGTGTGGGCAGGGAGGGTGCAGGGAGGGGGTGTGGGGAGGGCGGGGGAGGTGTGGGGAGGGGGCAGGGGAGGGTGTGGGGGTGTGTGGAGGGGTGTGGGGAGTGTGGAGGGGCAGGAGGGGGTGTGGGGAGGGTGTGGGGAGTGTGTGGAGGGACGTGGGAACAGTGGGAGTAGCGTGTGGAGTATGGGATGGGCGTTGGGGGTGTGGGGAGGGCATGGGGGAGTGTAGGAGAAAGACAAGGAGTGTGGGGAGAGAGAGGAGTGTGGGAGAGAGATGGGGAGTGTGGGAAGATGGCATCAGGTAAGATAAACTTAAGAGAATTATTAAAGCTCTCTCTCTCTCTCTCTCTCTCTCTCTCTAAAACACCATCAATTACCTGCTAAAAAAAATATAGCCCTTTTTCACCACTAATATCTACGAGGCATCTAATTATCACCATCTAATTAATATCCACAAATGAACTAATTAAGCGGCCGCGGGGAGCAGAGTAACAATGGCTGGTGGCTTAAATACTCATAACATTTGGATCTACAACCATTACCTACAACACACACTACAACCATTACCTACAACACATACTACCTTTAATTAACAACTTACATCTACCTGCACTAAATACCTGGGACTCTCATTCGTGTTATCTAATTGTGAAATGTAACGAGAGAGAGAGAGGAGGCAATAATTGTGCCTAAGCCCTCGTCAACACACAGGTATAATTGTCATAAAAATTTAGTACCAGTTAATGATTGACGGTCCGTTTGAGGTAGATAAACAGTCCCTCTCTCCTTCCTCCCATCCTTCCCTTCCTTCCGCCTTTACCCTCTCTTTTCCTTCCCCCTCTGTCTTTCCCTTACTCCCTTCCTCTTTTATCCAACCATTTCCTCCTCCTCCTCTACTCTGGAATAGGCATGGGAATCAGATAATAGGCTAGAGAGGAGGGAGGAAGAGTGGTAGGGACGAAAGGAAAGAAGGAGAGAAAGGGAGCAGAAGTAGTAGGAGAGGGGGAGGGAGTGAGGGGAGGGTGGGAGAAGATAAGAGTGTGTGTGTGTGTGTGTGTGTGTGTGTGTGTGTGTGTGTGTGTGTGTGTGTGTGTGTGTGTGTGTGTGTGTGTGTGTGTGTGTGTGTGTGTGAGAGAAAGTAAAAAGGTTTGAAGGATTTTAGAGAGAGAGAGAGTCAAGAGGTCAAGGAGAAAGTATTTTGTTACATTGGGTATAAAAAGTTTAAATTAGTAAACGAGGAGGAAGAGGATGAGGGAAGGAGGAGGGAGGAGAGGTGGAGGAGGAGGAGGAGGAGGGAGGAGAGGAGGAGGAGGGAGGAGGAGGAGGAGGAGGAGGAGGAGGAGGAGGAGGAGGAGGAGGAGGAGGAGGAGGAGGAGGAAGAGGAGGAAAGATGAAGGAAGCTGTTGTCGTCTCAGTGTCGTATTGATCAAAAGAAATAAATAATACTTAGAGAGAACAACAAAAACAAACAGATCCAAAAATCACCACAAAAAAGCAAAACTGAAAACAAAAACATTGGCAAAAATATGAAGGTCTGACCAAACACATTAGGGTCCCAGGGGAGGCCAGCTGATGCCACATGGAGAGGGATTTAAGGGCTGTGGGAAGGACCTAATGACCAGGAGAGACCAATTAAGGGTACAGGGTGACGAGTAAAGGACTAATGGAAATGTTGGAAGCCTAATTTAAGACAGCCAGGTGAGAAGAAGCTGAAACTGAAGCCTAATACAGAGAGTAATCAAGGGACTAAGATGGCAGGTCACGAGGCTAACCTGACCAGCCTGACCTAACCAACAAGCAGCCACCAGGTAAGACAGGTAAACCAGGGAACTAATGAACTCAAAGAGGACGGAAGGACACCGAGACGACACAGGGAGGAGGTCAAGGGACGACACAGGGGAGAGGAGTCAAGGACGACAGAAAGGCAGGGAAACGGAGAGAGAGAGGCTGGAGGACGATAGGAAGGTTGAGGGAGACTAGTGGAGGCTGGGAGAGGCTGGGGGAGACTGGGAAAGGTTTCAGAAGGCTAGTAGAGGATGGGGGAGGCCAGAAAACGCGAGCGGACGGCGAGAAAGATTGAGGATTAGATTATGCAGCCTCGTCGATTATTGTGGCGGCGTGACGCTAATGGTTATGGCTACTGGGGCAGACACACTAGGGGGAGAACACACTAAGGAGTTGGGGCAGAGCAAACAAGGGTCTTAGCAGGAGGCAGTCACTCCTTTACCTTCCCCCCACCTTCCCTCCTTATACCCAATGACTTCTTCCCCATTAACTCCTCCCACGTCTTCTCTCACTCTCCACACACCCCCATCCAACCCTCACTCCTCTTCACCTCCGTTCACATCTCCTCCTCCACTTCCTTCTCCTCCTCCTCCTCATTTCCCTCCTCCTCCTCCTCACTACCTCTTTCTACCCTCCACCTCCACACCCTCATTCATACTCCACCCCTCCTCCTCCTCCTCACTATCACAAGGGCAACATCTGTGCCATACTGGAGTAACTTCCTCACTTGTGTTGGTCATCAGGTAGCAGCCGTCCTCCTCCGGTGCCTCCGGGGGACACCACCAGCAGGAGAGAGAGAGAGAGAGTAATGGAAAAGAAAGGAGGACGATAAAGCGGGAGAAAACGAAAGGCAAGGCTGTTGAACTTGAGACCTAGAAAAAAAAAGAAAGAAAGAAAGAGTAAGGTAGGTATAAAGTCTCACATAGCAGCTACAGGCGTGTAAGTGGATACCAAAATATCCATTTAGGGAAGATGGCGCCTGAGGGTGGAGTAGGAAGACGATATTTCCTTAAGGCGGCATAAAGACTCTGGCTGAGTAAGACTGACGGCAACTGTCACTGTGGACAGATGACGGGGCTGACCTGTCACACTGTGGGGGAGAGAGAGAGAGAGAGAGAGAGAGAGAGAGAGAAAAAAAAAAAAAAAAAAAGTTATTAATAGCCAGTTTACCTTCACTCATCAATACGTATCGATGTTTCTTAACTAAATACAAATTATATTGACTCTATGGTACACCTTCAGCCCCGAGGTAAGTAGCTTGAACAGGTAAACACAAGTCTAATTAATATTTAACCTGATAACGTGTACATCTCCCGCCTACCTGTACCCCCCCCACACACACACACACACATTCACTCAATTACCTCCATCCATCCCTCTCCCTCCCTTAACCGCCCTGGCCCTCCTTCCCTCCCTTCCTGCAACAAACACACATTACTCCTCCCTCCCTCCCTCCTCCTGGTTGACCGGGCAAGGGTCCCTCCACAGTCTATCTTGAGCAGTATTAAAGTGACTGGTTGTTACTCTACCTCCCTCGCTAATGTGGTGTTCTGGTCCTTAACCTTATATACGACTGAGACAAGAGGCTAGGGGGTGAAGGGGGGTGAGGGGGAGGGGGGTGAGGGGGGAGGTAGGTAAGGTTAAGTGGATGGAGGATGGGGTAAAGGGAAGTGAGGAAGAGGAGGAGGAAAGGGAGGAGAAGAAGAAGGAGGAAGATCTGAAGAAGAGAGGAGGAGGATGGTAGGGTTAAGGAGGAGACGACCAGATGCTGCCAGGGTATAGTGAAGGTACTTATCGTATACTGGGAAGGTAGTGTTGGTAGGTGGGTGGTAGTGGTAGTAGTGGTAGGTAAGAGAGCCACAAGCAACATACCTGTAAAATAAAGAAATAAAAACCATCATTAGTGGAGGAAGATAATGGAGTAATTAATAATTAAATTATATATTGTTCACACCTGTGATTATATTGTTTATTGTTTGTCGTAAACTAATGGAGAATATTACAGGTATTTAAGAATTATATCATTACAATTATATTTTTTTTAGGGTAAGTTAATAACAAAAGTTTATAAAGTATATAAAAGTTCATTGGATGGGTTATTATTTTTATAGTGTGTGTGTGTGTGTGTGTGTGTGTGTGTGTGTCCTACCTCGCCCCTGCCCAAACCAGTACACGCCCATCCCAACCCTACACGCCTCTCCATCCTTCCACAGCCACATGCCTCCTCAATTCCACACGCCTCCCACACCCACGCGCCTTCTCAACCCCACATGCTTGTCCATCCTCCCACAGCCACACCCTTCCACACCCACACGCCCCTCAAACCCACACGTTCCCACACCCACGCGCCCCTCAACCCACACACGCCCCACACCCACACGCCCCTCAACCCACACGCCCCCACACCCACACGCCCCACACCCACAGCTTACACCCACCCACCACACGCCCCCAACCCACACGCACCAAACCTACACGCCTCCTCACACGCCTTCCAGCCTCCTGTCAACAACACGCCTCAACTAGAGAGTCCTCAAGCTGTTGTAGGAATATTGAGCCCCGTCTACAGTACCTCCTGACGACCACCCTGAACCTGACCATGTCTACAGGTGTCTCTCTCTCTCACACACACAACAGGGATAAAAAGAGGTCTGAGCCGCCACATCAAAGACCTTATCCCTGTTCGTCACCCTCATCCACCCACCCACGCCCTCTGCTGTCCTAAATTGAATTGAGGGTTGTGAGAGGGTGGGAGATGGACACTTGTGGTGGTGGTGCTAGTGGTGGTATGTGGTGAGAGATGAGTGGTGGTGGTGGTGTAGTGATGGTTAGGGTGGTGGTGTAGTGGTGGTGGTGCATTGTTGTTGTTGTTGTTGTTGTTGTTGTTGTTGGTGGTGGTGGTGGGGTAGTAGGTGGTGCTGGTGCTAGTGGTGTGGTGGTAGTGTAGGTGTAGTGATGGTTAGGTTAGTGGTGGTGGTGTAGTGGTGGTGGTGCGTTGGTGGTTGACAGGACGACAAGACGAGCCTACCAAGCGATGGCCACATGTTCTCTCTCTCTCAAAAGCAAACCATTCATAAAAAGGATGTTCCACCAACGATATATTCAACCCTAACACACACACACACACACACTCACCTCACTAACCTCAAGCATTCAACACAAGCGTATAATAAAGAAAATCCACTCCACTCCTTCCACCTCCTCCACTCCTCCACCCTCCACATCAGATGATTCATGAAGGAATGGTTCAACTCTTAATGAAAAGTAAACGTGGAGAAAAACTAATTAAAGGTAAATAAATGAAATGGAAGGAGAGGGAGGGAAAAACAGGAAGAGTAAACAGAGGAACAAAGATGGCTCTTGGGGACGGCGAGATGTCATTCAGGTAGAAATGTCATGGATACAAGTAGCAGGGGAGGGAGGGGTGGGGGAGGAAGAGGGAGGTGGGGAGCAGAGGAAGGGAGGGGAGGAAGAGGGGAGGGGTGGGGGAGCAGAGGAGGGAGGGGAGTGAAGAGGGAAGGGTGGGAGCAGAGGAAGGGAGGGGAGGAAGAGGGGAGGGGGCAGAGGAGGGGAGGGGTGGGGAGCAGAGGAAGGGAGGGGAGTGAAGAGGGGAGGTGAGTGAAGGGAGGAGAGGGGAGATAAAGAGAATAGATCGAGGGGAAGTAGCAAAGAGGAGGATGGACAGAATGGAGGACACGGTACTCTGTTTGTTGACTTTTCTTTCTCTCCTGACGAATATTTTTAACTTCACTCAATGAAATAAAACCAAGTTCACCGAGTCTCTCAACCTGGTGGAGAGATAGAGGTCATACAGACACTACAACCTAACCTAACCTAACCTGATGGGGATAGGTTGGGTAGGGATACGAGGTGAGGCGTAGGGGTACGGGGTGATGGGCAGAGGTAGGGGACGGGGGGCAGGAGGGGGTAGTGGGGGAGTAGTATACTAAGCAACACCCCTCCCCCTCTTCGTGTCAAGGTCTACCTCAGCCGTACACTACCCCATTATCATAAATTCTTCCTACGCCCATTATTTATGCATTAAACGTATTTTATCTATACTTCACTACTGTTATCCGGATCAGTAATGATAGCTCGTCGATATCTTGTTATCGTGTGTGTACTCTTCACCCTCACATCATTAATATTTCTTAGTCATTCCTTTGTTATCAATGCTCCGTTACTAATGTGCCGTCGCTGTTACCTGGTCCTGGTAACACTACAAGATGAGGCTGGTCAATAGTGGTGTTATCAGGTGAGACCAACGAGCCCACACAACTCCGCCCGCCCGCCCGCCCACACTGTCAAGACTTTCCCCCAGTTAGTTTTTACACCTGTGATGTGAGGACGCAGCTAACAGCCTCAATAGCGTCGCCTTAACAACACTCGACCAAACACACCGCGCCTCTTCAGTGACCGACCCCCCAAAAAATATTCAAGGAGATTATCTTGTAATTTATTGGGTCCAAGAATTTAAATTTGCTCAATATCTCAGTATAGGTCATCCTCGACACGCTGATCCTCGACTCGCATCCTCTTCCTCCAACACAAAGCCTTGACTCACCACCTCCTCCTCCACCACCACACCTGTCAGGGCCTCAACCACTCGCTACATATTAATCTGTTTGCTTCACCAGGTATTGCCAATCGTTTGCCTCATCACGTGATAATGATTCAGTCACCATGTTGGAGTCCACACGAGGCAGCACACACCTGGGAGGCAGTCAGTCCACACGAGGCAACACACACCTGGGAGGCAGTCAGTCCACACGAGGCAACACACACCTGGGAGGCAGTCAGTCCACACGAGGCAACACACACCTGGGAGGCAGTCAGTCCACACGAGGCAACACACACCTGGGAGGCAGTCAGTCCACACACACCTGGGAGGCAGTCACTCAAAGGTATCACGATGGTTGAGTGCAGAGGTGCGATGACCGCGACTAACACTTAGACAAAAAAAATAGATGAAAAAGAATATTAAAAGGTGACGGTGAATAATTAAGACAGTTGCCACCTCCGGAAAAACCAGGGTGTGGGCGGTAGCGGAGGGTGGTGGCTGTGGGCGGTAGCGGAGGGTGGTGGCTGTGGGCGGTAGCGGAGGGTGGTGGCTGTGGGTGGGCTTGGGCGAGCGAGGGTGGTGGGTGTGGGCGGTAGCGGAGGGTGGTGGGGTGTGGGCGGTAGCGGAGGGTGGTGGCTGTGGGCAGTAGCGGAGGGTGGTGGCTGTGGGCGTAGCGGAGGGTGGTGGGTGTGGGCGGTGAGCGGAGGGTGGTGGCTGTGGGCGGTAGCGGAGGGTGGTGGGTGTGGGCGCAGTAGCGGAGGGTGGTGGCTGTGGGCGGTAGCGGAGGGTGGTGGCTGTGGGCGGTAGGCGGAGGTGGTGGCTGTGGGCGGTAGTGGAGGGTGGTGGCTGTGGGCGGTAGCGGAGGGTGGTGGCTGTGGGCGGTAGCGGAGGGTGGTGGCTGTGGGCGGTAGCGGAGGGTGGTGGTGTGGGCGGTAGCGGAGGGTGGTGGCTGTGGGCGGTAGCGGAGGGTGGTGGCTGTGGGCGGTAGCGGAGGGTGGTGGGGTGGGCGGTAGCGGAGGTGGTGGCTGTGGGCGGTAGCGGAGGGTGGTGGCTGTGGGCGGTAGCGGAGGGTGGTGGCTGTGGGCGGTAGCGGAGGGTGGTGGCTGTAAGGTAGCGGAGGGTGGTGGCTGTGGGCGGTAGCGGAGGGTGGTGGCTGTGGGCGGTAGCGGAGGGTGGTGGCTGTGGGCGGTAGGCGGAGGGTGGTGGCTGTGGGCGGTGGCGAGGTGGTGGCTGTGAGGGGTAGACAGACAGACATCTTAGAGGCCGCCCGCTCGTCGTCACCCCCCCCCACACACACTTAACTATTAACCACCATCGACCCTTCCTCGTGTCCTTCCTCCGTAAAGTAACATTCGACACAACCAACTGTATATACTGTACCTGGTAATGGCTTGTCGACTCCTCCCCTTACCTGTCTCTCCCCCTTACCTGTGTCTCCCCACCCCCCCCCTTACCTGTGTCTCTCCCACCTGTGTTTCCTCCACCTGTGTCTCCCCTTACCTGTGTCTCCCCTTACCTGTGTCTCCCCTTACCTGTCTTCCTCCCCGTCAATTACTCTTGTTTATTCCCTGCACCTGTCTCTCACATTTCCTGTCTGTTCTCTGTCTGTTCTTCTTGCCTCCCTTTCTCCTCTCCTTCTTCCCTCCAAGTGCGGCGGCTGACCTACCTGTAGTCTGATCCCAGGGGTGAGGGGGTGAGGGGGTGAGGGGAGGATGTGAGCGTTGAGGGAGAAATGAGAAAAGTGAGGGCATGAGCGGGGAGATGCCGGGGAATGGGTATCAGGTGCACCAGGTGATGAGAGGGGTGGCGGACGGGGGAGGGAGGGGCAGTAATCACCATCTCAGGTGTTACTCGACATCCCTGATAATTTTCTCCGCACGTCTTAACAGTCTCACACGCGATTTGCACCACCGTCTCACACCACCCCAGCCACACCATTCCAGCCACACCACCGTCCAAGCCACACCATTGTTCAACACTATCCAAGCCACATCACCGTCCCACACTATCCCAGCCACACCACCGTCCCACACCATCACCGCCACTGTCACCTACGTCATCACCGGCACTGTCCTCCCTGGCACTATCAGCAGCCACTAGCCATCGTCACTACATCGGGGTCATGAGCCAGGGAGAAAAGCCTTGCTGCGGTAACAAAGTGTTTATGAGGGAGCCACTATAGAGCGAGGCAGTAAATCCTGATGGTGGTGGTGGTGGTAGTAGTGGTAGAGGTGGTGGTAGTAGTGGAGGTACCGGTTGTGATGGTGGTGGTGGTGATGGTAGTAGTGGTAGAGGTGGTAGTAGTAGTAGTGGAGGTACTGTTTGTGATGGTGGTAGTAGTGGTAGTAGTGGTAGTACTGGTAGTAGTGGAGGTACTGGTAGTAGTGGTAGTACTGGTAGTACAACAACTCAATATTATAATCAACTCATGTGTGGGTCGCGTGCCTCCAGTCCCTAAGCCGAGACCTCCACGCATAAACCTCCACTCCGGGGCCTCTCTACCTCCACGCATAAACCTCCACACCGGGCCTCTACCCACGCATAAGCCTCCACACCGGGGCCTCTCTACCTCCACGCATAAACCTCCACTCCGGGCCTCTACCTCCACGCATAAGCCCACAGGGCCTCTACCTCCACGCATAAACCTCCACCCGGGGCTCTACTCCTCCACGCTGGTAATTAGAATACACCTTACTGTTAATTCTTGCCTCGTTATGATCGTGTTCGTGTGTCGTGGTCGGGTGTCGTGGTCGGGTGTGTTGTGGTCGGGTGTGTTGTGGTCGGGTGTCGTGGTCGGGTGTGTTGTGGTCGGGGCCGATATATTAATTCTAACTCAAGTTTTTCCGATCATTCGTAATCAGCAAATTCAGGAAGCAATATATTATTTTGTTGTTGTCGGGCTGATGGAAACTTACCTTGGTAGAGGATAATGTGAGGGGAGGAGGGGGGTGGAGGGAGAAGAGAGGGGAGGGAGAGGGAGGGGGGGAGGAGAGAAGAGGGGGAGGAAGGGAGAAGAGGGAGGAGAAGGGGGGAGAGGAGAAGGAGGGAGGAGGGGAGAGGAGGGGGAGGAAGGGGAGAAGAGGGGAGGGAGGACGGAGAAGAGGGGGTGAGGGAGGAAGGTGAGGAGGAGGAGGAGGAGCAGGATGAACTAGAGGAGGAGGAGGAAGGATTGTGTTACTTATTTATACTGATAATTAAATCAAAACTTTCCTCACGCAGGCCATCACAAGGTCTTAAATTACTGACAAACCCTCCACCACCACCACTCTCCCTCCACCACCACCACACCTCCCTCCACCACCACCACACGCCTCCACCACCACCACACGCCCCCACCACCACCACACGCCTCCACCACCACCACACGCCTCCACCACCACCACACTCCTCCTCCACCACCACCACACGCCCCCACCACCACCACACGCCCTCCACCACCACCACACGCCTCCACCACCACCACACGCCTCCACCACACCTCCACCACCACCACACCTCCACCACCACCACACTCCTCCACCACCACCACACTCCCTCCACCACCACCACACGCCCTCCACCACCACCACATGCCCCCCACCACCACCACACCCCTCCACCACCACCACACGCCTCCACCACCACCACACGCCCTCCACCACACCTCCACCACCACCACACTCTCCACCACCACCACACCTCCACCACCACCACACACGCCCCCACCACCACCACACACGCCTCCACCACCACCACATGCCTCCACCACCACCACACGCCTCCACCACACCACACACCTCCACCACCACCACACGCCCTCCACCACCACCACACTCCTCCACTCACCACACCTCCTTACACACTTCACCACTACCCACCACAGCTGATGATAAGCTTAACAATGCTCTAATATTAAGAAAACAAATTCTACTAAAAAATATAGCCAATAGTAAAGATAAATAGCTGATATATCTAAAATGCCGATAATTATTTATATTCACGAATGATTTAAACAAACACGCCAAAATAAACAATCACATAAAAATAGACACAAACAAAAACACATTAAAAAACACACACACATGAACGAACAAAACAAAACAAACACATAAAAAGGCACAAAAACAGCCCTGAGAGAGAGAGAGAGAGAGAGAGAGAGAGAGAGAGAGAGAGGAGAGAGAGAGAGAGAGAGAGGCCTCTACTCCTCCACTGGGGAACAAAAGGTGAAGATATATCAAAGTTGTATTACTGGTGACGATAAACTACTACAATATTTATAGGAATAAATCTTTGAATGAATAAAAAAAACGATTGTTTGATGAAAAAAATATAATATAACTGAAAATATTAGTATTAAAATATAAATCAAAATTACTCTCCCCCACCCCCAAGGAAATATTAAGAATGAGAAAAACATATTATAGAAAATTGTTAAAAAATATATGATGGAAAATATTAATATGAGGATAAAAGTAAAAATATTTTGAACATAGAAATGATTTTGAAAACCTAACTTGTTTTAACTAAATTATTATTATTTTTTTTTTAAAAATTAGGGGGAAAAATTTTTAAAAAAAGAGAATTTAATTTGTAGGAAAAAATACATTTAGGTATCATTTACTAAGTGGGGAGGGGGGAGGGAGGGGTGGGGTAGGGGGAGGAGGGGTGGGTAGGGGAGGAGGAGGGGGCGGGGTAGGGGAGGAGGAGGGGCGGGTAGGGGAGGAGGAGGAGGGGTAGGTAGGGGAGGAGGAGGGGTGTAGGGAGGAGGGTGTAGGGGTAGAGGATAAGTAAGAGGAAGGAGGGATATGTAACTGAGAGGGATAGGTAAAGGGAAGGTGTAGGGAGGATGTGAAAGGTGAGGGATAGGTCACTCACTCTATCTATCAGTCAACATCTATCTATCTATCTATCTATCTATCAAGCGCTTAATTCTAGTGAGGACGAAGGGGCAGCTCAGGTCAGGGTGTAGACTAGGTCAGGACGAGTCCCTGAGAGTAGGATGCTGACACAGCCAGGAGGAAGGAGAGGAAGAGAATGGAAGGGGAAGGAGGAAAGGAAGGGGAAGGAGGAAAGGAAGGAAGGAAAGAAGGAAGGACTGGAAGGGACTGGAAGGGGAAAGGGGAAGGAGGAAAGGAAAGGAGGAGGAGGGAGGAAAGATGATGTTACATTCGAGATTAAATGACTCATCACTCAGCCATTTTATCTTGTTTACCCCAGGTGCGTGCTTCTAATTAACCTGGCTCGCGGCATCCACACTGGCCTGCGGACATCCACACACCAGCACGGTAAAATTGTCAGCAGAGGAGGAGGTGAGGAGGAGGTGGGAGGAGGAGGAGGAGGAGGAGGAGGAGGGGAAGAGGAGGAGGAGGAGGAGAAGGAGGAGGAGGAGGAGGAGGAGGAGGTGAGGTGGAGGGGAGGTGGGAGGAGGAGGAGGAGGAGGAGGAGGAGGAGACAAGAGAGGAGGAGGAGACAAGACAGGAGGAGGAGGTAGGATATAGGAAGAGGTTGATAAAGGAGGAGGAGGTAGGGGTGGGGGGAAAAGGGGAGATGAGGTGGGAAGATGAGAGGAGGAGGAGGACTTTTCGACATGGGGAGGGATAAATGGAAATAAACCGGGAAATTAAGTGATAGCAAAACGGAATAGTGGGAATAAAACCGGGAACAGTGAGAATAAAACCCAGGAATTAAGGATAGCAAACGGGAATAGTGGGAATAAACCGAATAGTGGGAATAAACCGGGAAATTAAGTGATAGCAAAACGGAATAATGAATAAACCGGGAATAGTGGGAATAAACCAGGAATTAAGTGATAGCAAAACGGAATAATGGGAATAAACGGGAACAGTGAGAATAAACCAGGAATTAAGTGATAGCAAAACGGGAATAGTGAATAAACCGGGAACAGTGGGAATAAACCAGGAATTAAGTGATAGCAAATGGAATAGTGGGAATAAATGGGAATAGTGGGAATAAACCGGGAATAATTGGGAATAAACCGGGAATAGTGGGAATACAGCACTACAACATCCCCCAACTCTCCAGACTCTCTTCAAGGACCCCCCCCTTTTTTTTACCTACCAACACTAATGTACTTTTTCAGACGTGGGTACAACTGTGGCGAGGTGTATAGAGAGAGAAGTAGTCCCTCACTTGCCCAAGAGGCATAATTATCTTCACGAGTTAATGTGACGCTGTAATGTAAAGTTAATCCTGAGTTACTGTAATCACTCTGACATACCTGTGCCTGTGTATACCTGTAACTGTCTCTGTACCTGTAACTATCCCACCTATAACTAGCTGTACCTGTACCTATAAATTACCCGTCTATACTTGTAATTGTTTTTTGTACCTGTAACTAAGTCTGTATCTGTAATTCTCACCTGTACCTGTATTAATATCATCAGGTAAACGACTGCACCATGAGAGCGCTGCGCCACCATAGCTCAGGGAAGTGACCCGGAATTACTGATGTTTATTTTAATGGTGCACGCGAGGAGGAGAGTAACACACGGACGTTAAATACGGGTCTTGTTAAATACTGGTGTGAGAGAGATATGTTTAATACACTGTATGTATGTATGTATGTATGTCTGTATGTATGTATATAACATTCCCTGAAGAAATTCCAATCAACCAGAACAAACAAACAAACCCTATATCTTCCTCTTCTGCCCTCTTTCCTTCTCCCTTCTTCCCCCCCCACCCCTCATCCGTAAAACCCCGCATAATCCCTTGTCAAATTTTCCCAAACTTTAATGACACCACGGTTTAAATTCGCAGTTCTCAAAAAGTCGAATTTCGAGACCGGAGGAAAACAAACCAGATTATAATTGATCAAGTTTACCAGATTTTGGTGGCGGTGGTGTAGTGGAGGTGTGGTGGTGTTGGTAGGTGAATGTGTGTCAGAGTGGGGGGTGTGTTAGGTGTGGTGGTGGTGGTGTGTGTAGGTGGGGGGTGTGGTAGGTAGTGTATTGGGATGGTAGGTGTGGTAGGTGGGGGTGTGGTAGGTGGGGGTGTGGTGGTGGTTGTGGTGCAGGTGGGGTTGTGGTAGGTGTGGTAGGTGGGGTTGTAGTGGTGGGGTTGTGGTAGGTGGTGAGGGTGGGTGTGGGTGTTGGTGGGTGTGGAGGTGTGTGGTGGTAGAAGGTGTGGTAGGTGGGGTGTGGTAGGGTGGGGTTTGTGGTGGTGGGGTTGTGGTGGGTGGGGGGTAGTGTATGGTGTGTTGGGCGTAAAGTAGTGGTAACAGTGGTAGTAAGGCTGGTGGTCGGGGAGTTATGAGTGAGGCAGACTCGTGGTCGTCTGCTGGTAGTAAACACAACATCCCCCTCGTGGAGAGCGTTTCCACAGTGAATCCGGATTTAGATTTTGCTCATCCATCCAGAAACTCCCGCTCTTGATCCTGACGTTGACGCTCTTCAATATGGTCATACCTCCAGACTTTTCCCAGATTAAGGATTTAAGGATTCACCAGATGAGTTAAATTAATCCGTGTTAGGCTCAGATTTTTAAATAAGAGGACGTGAGTAGTAACATAAGAAAACGATCCCAAGTCATGTTTCTGAATCCGCATTTGTGATCTAAAAACGGCACTCAATGACCCCCCCAAGTCGGATTCTCAAGAACTCTTACGTCAATGTTATTTTTTCCCTCGTGACTGTTGACGTGAGAACGGTTATTACTGACACACCTGAGTTATGTGATACAGATGGTAACCAAAATGCCTGCGGCGGAAGAGCAGAGCAGAGCACGTGTCGTCCTCACCCTTTAAACAAACCATAAATGTCACCATCCATCAAAAAAAATATTCGGGCAGGAAGGAGTAAGAATATCCGTCCTGGGGAAAAAATACTGCAAGATTCCGGAGCAATATTTAAGGTCTATAATGGGTGGGGTGGGGGAGTTGGGAGGTGGGGTGGGAGGAAAGAGGGTAGGAGGGTGGGAAGGTGGGAGGAGGGAGGAAGGCGGGAGATGGAGGAAGGAAGGAAGGAAAGAAAGAAACAGAATGGAAAGGTGGGGAGGAAGGAAGAGGAGGAGGGATGGAGGGCAGTACCACACTCGGTACAGTAGAGGAAACATAAAAGTGAGGGAAACACCTTCGGTCACACCTGTACTCTTAATTATCTCATATGGATTTTACCTACGTTTCCGTTCCTTTTATGCTCCGTGTAAATGTCGTATCGATTCCTTAAAGTTTCAAACGCTCCTTAAAGAGTTACTAAATGCTCCTTAAAGAGTTACTAAACGTTCCTTATGGAGTCAAAATCCGGAGAGCGAAGATAATAGTCCCGGTGTTACGACTACAAACGCCTACTTAAGACTACACCGCTACTACAACGACGATCTAACCTCTACAAGAGAGAGGGTTGAAACGACAAAGACGCATCAAAAAGCGTAAATCTGCTGATCAGCCAAAACACCACCAAAGTTTTCCACCGCACTCTCTCCACTCGCTCACGGGAATACAGATGGTCCAGCCTTATACCGTGAGCCTGTGTTATCCTGCCGGGGGCCCAGACGAAGGATGATGACGCAGCTCCTATAGATGGGTCAATCCTTATCGCTATCCTATTACCCAAGACTGGTTATAACTCCCCCCAGTTAGGTTAGAGGCCCGGTAGACAAGGTCCTTCTCCCCAGCTCCTAGGCACCCAGTGGTCCTAGGATCACGCCCCCCACCACCCAGGACCCCCAGCAGGACACTAAAAGGATGGCTCGACCTAACACTGTTAATCCGCAGTGCTTCTAGCTGAGGAATACCAGTACGTCCCCAGCAGCCCCCAGCACGCCCTCAGCAGCCCCCAGCACGCCCCAGCAGCCCAACACCCCCAGCACGCTCTCAGCAGCCTCCATTTCACGCTACAACTGACTGATAACAATCTTGTTGTCCCCTGGCTGAGGCCGAGCACACACACACACCACACACACACACACACACACACACACACACACACACACACACACACACACACACACACACACACACACACACACACACACACACACACACACACACACACACAGTATATTGATCAAATACCTCTCTGCTCCATATTCATCCATTTTTCTCTGTCATCTCTCTCTCTCTCTATTTATCCTCTTCTTATCTCCACGTCTATCTTACCCTTTAAATATCCCCGTGTTTATTCGTTTCCATTTTTATTTTTGTTTACCTGTGTGTGTGTGTGTGTGTGTGTGTGTGCTCTCTCCGCTCGTGTTATTATTTACTTTTGTCGCGGGCAAACCTAGGCCATTGTTGATGAAGGAGGGGGGTAGCGAGGAGGGGGTAGAGATAAGCGTGTTTTACGCCTCCCGCCCACCGCCCACACACGCCCAAAGTTACCTCGACAGACCATCACCAGTTACGCCCAGCTTCAGGTGATGAGTTAGCTGAGTGAGGCTTATCTTACCTGAACACCACAGTACAGGTAATATATAGGTATATTCTAAATCAAAACACCCCTCAGCCCTCTTCTTCCTCCTACCCTCCAACATTCCCTCCACTTTCCCATCCCTCCAACAGACTCCCTTCCCTTCCCCCTCCTCCACACAAACAACACAGCACAACACCCCATCAACACATCACAACACATCAACACAAAGACACACTTCCCACATACACTCTACAAGGGTGTCAACACTACACATATATCAAGTGGTGATAACAATACCCTCCCAACACGCCATCCTGCCCCCCTCCAACACGTCACCCCTTCCCAACCCACCCTCCAACACACCCTCTCCTCCAACACCACACCTCACACTCCACCCCACCCCCCATCCATCCCTCTCCCCAAAACACCCACTCCCCAACATCACCCCACTCCCAACATCACCCCACCCCCCAAAACACTCCTCCCCAACATCACCCCACTCCCATCACCCCACTCCCAACATCACCCCACCTCCCCAATAACATCACCCACTCTCAAAACACTCTTCCTCATCGCCCCCACTCTCTCAACATCACCCCCACTTCAACATCACCCTTCCCCCTCAACACCTGGAGACAGTCTGCTGTGGGCCTGACCAGGTGACCACGAGACATCAAACCATTATCTTGTCTGTGCGTGTCTTCCGCCTTGACTCTCCTCATCAGTAATTCCTAAGTTAACTTTTGGTCAGGTGTTGTAAGGTGGTGTTGTGGAGAGGTGTTGTGATGTGTTGAGGAGGTGTTGTGGATGGTGTGGTGGTGTTGTGATGTGTTGTGGTGGTGTTGTGAGGAGGAGGAGGAGGTGCTGTGGGAAGAGGTGTTGGCTTTCTCCCTTGATGCAGGGAAGGAGGAAGGAAGGATGAAGGAAGAAAGAAGGAAGACATATCTCTGAGACTGTGGTCGGGAGGTGACGTAACTGCCCCCTGGTGGTGCGTATTATACCACTAGCTGTTAATCCCTATAAAGATGTGTGCCGATAACGTCCTCCTACTTCCCCTGGAGATCCTTACCGATAACGTCTTCCTACCACCCCCCCTGGGGATCCTTACCGATAATGTTCTCCTACCCCTGGAGATCCTTGCCGATAACGTCCTCCTACCCCCCCAGGAGATCCTTGCCGATAACGTCCCCTCCTCCCTGCCTACCCTCTGAAATCTTTACGATAACGTATCCCCACCCTGAGATAGAGGTATTGTGTACTATCATGACCTAAAAAATAATCTTCCCACGCGTTTTAATATCCCATTACAGAACCATCGATCGAAATAAAGTGTTTATATAGATACGTCACTCATTTTACGTCCTTCCCCTCCTCCATTGGATGATCCAGGGAGTATTCGACGTGGGATATAAACAAGATCACGTGTCGAATACCCCCATTGTGATATTTTGGGTGCATTCGACGCTCGAGATATTAATATACGAGTCCCGTGTCGAATATCCCCCCCAGATGATATTTTCGTTGGTGCATCTGACGCCGTGTGATGAAGGTAGTGTGTGTTAGAGGTTGAATATTCTTAGGGTGATCTCTCTCTCTCTCACCCACTCACCCTCTTCCATCCTCCTCTTCCTCTCTATTCTTCTTCCTCCCTCCTCCGCCTCCCCTTCCTCTCTCACACACACACATGCAGCCCTGGGGATTTACAGGCTCCTTTATTTACTTATCTTCGGGGTGAGAGAGAGAGAGAGAGAGAGAGAGAGAGAGAGAGAAAGAGAGAGAGAGAGAGAGAGGATGGTGGGAGAAACGGATGATGAGGGAGAATGAGAGGAGGAAGGGATGGAGAAAAAGATGGAGGGAAGGAAGGAGAAAGAAAGATGAGGGATGGGGGGAGAAAGGGAGAAGGAAATGAGGGAGGGAGAAAGAGAGGGGGAAGGTAGAGAGAGGGAGAACTTACGTTACCATCTCCAGGGGCGGATGTGACGTCACGTGCCCCCAACTGTCAATCAGGACTACAAAGGCAACCAATAAGTGAACAGCCTCACTCCCTACCCCCTGTTCCCCCACCCCACCCACACCGCCTGCCCACCCCAATCCCAGCTCTCCACCCGCCCCCCCTACCCCACCCCAGTTCCACCTCCTGAGTGACTGACATGACTGGTTCACTGATTTGGTCACCACTGTCTAACTGTCTCTGTCCAACTCTTTCTTCCTTTATTAATTAATCTTTTCTCTCCCTAATTCTCTCTCATAAGAACATAAGAATGGAGGAAACTGAGCCCTATTGGCCCATACTGGGCAGACCCATTTACACCCAACCCTATCGTTCATATACCATCCAACCTAAGGATGAAGCTATCCAGCGTATTCGAGTTAATGATGATGTTTGGTAACTTGTTCCACTCGTCCACTACTCTGTTACCAAACCAGTGTTTACCTATTTCGCGCCTAAATCTAAATTTGTCTTATTTAAAACCATTGTTACGAGTTCGCTCCTGGTTGGATAGTTTGAGTACTTGTAATGTCCCCTCTCTCTCAATAAGAGGAAGAGGAGAAGGAAGACAATAATATACATAATCATCTATGAACCTTACACACGAGAGAGAGAGAGAGAGAGAGAGAGAGAGAGAGAGAGAGAGAGAGAGATATTCACCTTCACCACCACCATCACCACTCACCACCCCTCACCACCATCACCATCCTCATGTCTGTCACTTGGCAACACTCAGGTCAACTTGCTATTGGTCGATCTGACAAACAGAACGATTACTGGGAGATTATTGACGGTCGAGGGGTGCTTGGTGGCGGCACGGGGTGAATAGTACTGGTGGGCGGCACGGAGGATAGTACTGGTGGGCGGCACGGGTGATAGTACTGGTGGGCGGCACGGGTGAATAGTACTGGTGGGCGGGGTGGATAGTACTGGTGGGCGCAGGGGTGGATAGTACTGGTGGGCGGGGGGTGGATAGTACTGGGGCGGGACGGGGTGGCGGCGCTGGTGGGTGGCATGACTGGCTGGCTCACTCTTCCTTATTTAAAGTTTTCTTCATTTTGGTCTTCTTTTTTTTCCTTTACACATTTTCCTCCCCCTCCTCCTTCCCCTCCCTCTACAGTAAACTCCCTTGCTCTTCCTTCCTTGTTCGTCTCCACACCGTCCTCCTCCATTCCCTCTCCCTTAACACCCATTCCTCCTCATACCTCCTTGCCCCTCACCTCACCTCTCCCTCCTCCTCTCTGCCCGGCACTTACCAAGATGAGGCGGCACCGATGAGCGCTGAGCCCCACATTAAAGCCCCGACAGTATCCTCAGGCCCACCAGCCTCTCCTAAGTGGTGTCATTAATGCCTTTAACCTGACGCCGCCCAGCTGTGATTCCCAAGACCTGGTGTTTCCCCCCAGCAGGAGTGGCGGTGATCACGACCACCTCCCCACTAGCAGGTATATATTCAGAATGGGCCACACAACACTTACCTCCCTGGCGTCAGAGACAGAACGACAGGCACAGCTATAGATATCAGAGGCCACCACCAGCAAGTATACCCCCGTCAGGCCCCGTCCTCCGTTGGTAATGTAACTCAGACGCACAAAATGGCCGAGAATAGGTCAGTTACCCCCTCCCCGACCTAACTTATGTCTGTGGGTAACTTGCCTGAATTAGGGAAAAAAGTCGAAATAGCTCTGGATCTTTGAGGAGGTAATTTGTGGTTCGTCTTCATTGTTTACGACGAAGACTACGGGAAATAGTCGAAGCTATTTAACCCTTTGAAGACGATGGTTTATGGGTCTATTTTTGCCGCCCCATTTACCTGGTGAGTGATAGGCTTTCTGGCGTCTCTCATCCTGACCACACACACACAACACACACACACACACACACACACACACACACACACACCATCAGCATCACGTTCTCTCTCTCTCTCTCTCTCTCTCACCTCAGAGCCGTCCATACTACATTATCAGAGGGCGGTAACACCAGGCCCGGGAGCTACTGACTGACTGACGGCACAAACACCAACACAAGAGCGATTAATTACACCCCACAGAGGACGTCCTGACCCAACAAACACCAGCAGAACCTCGTGCCCTTCACCACCATCACCACCTCCCTCCTATCATCATCATCATCATCATCTCATCCTTCATCATCACCTTTCTCCACCATCATCTTTCACCCTCCACCATCATCACCCTTCTTCACCACCACCACCTCTCATCCCCCAACATCGCCCTCCACTTCCTCTCCACCAGGATTATCTCCATCACTACCATCCTCCAGTCCTCTTCTTCCTCCATCACCAACTCCACTCCTTGCATCCCTCCTCCTCCTCCCTCCTCTATCTCTTCATACTCCTTCTTCCTCCTCTCTCCCCCCACACCAGACGCAGACACCAGCAGCATCTCGATGTTTATCTCTTGACACCCGTCTGATTGGTCGCTGCTGGGCAACACCAGGTCGTCTGATTGGCTCATATCTGGTTGTAGGATTGAATCATTTGGTCCTGGATTGGGTCATATATAACTGTCTGATTGGGTAGTATTTTGCTGTTCGGGTCTGATTGGATCCTAAGCATATATACCGGATTGGGTTTGTTTGCTGTTGGATTGGGTTATATCTTGGATTAGTAACATACATCGATCTGTTGGATTAGGTCAGGTACATCTTCCAAGTAAGTCTCCAGGTACATCTCCCAGGTTCGTCTCCCAGGTAAGTCTCCAGGTACATCTCCCAGGTACATCTCCCAAGTAAGTCTCCAGGTACATCTCCCAGGTACATCTCCCAGGTACATCTCCCAGGTCCGTCTCCCAGGCCTGTCTCCCAGGTAAGTCTCCAGGTACATCTCCCAGGTACATCTCCCAAGTAAGTCCCAGGTACATCTTCTATGCAAAAGTCCCAGTTACATCATCCAGGTACATCTCCCAGGTAAGTCTCCAGGTACATCTCCCAGGTAAGTCTCCCAGGTACATCTCCGAGGTACATCTCCCATTTACATCTCACAGGTCCGTCTCCCAGGTACATCTTCCAGGAGCTGGTTCTCAGGTATGGCTCTCCAATTAACCTTCACGACAGGTAGTCCTTGTCCCTGGTAATGCCCTATATACCCAGGGCACGTAGGAGGGGGGGCGCTCACTTCCTACGTTTACACAGCTTACAGACTACTCAATTATTCCTCCTCCTCCTCCTTCTCCTCCTCGTTTTATTCCTCCTCCTCCTCCCTCCTCCTCGTTTTATTCCCTCCCTCCCTCCTCCTCCTCCTTGTTTTGCATTCCTATTCTTCCCTTGTACTCTCCTTATCATCATTTCCTCCTCTTCCTATTCTTTGTCCTCGTTCTCCTATTCATCCCTCTCCTTATTCCCTCTCATCTCATCCTCCCCCTCTGCTGGCGCTATCGTCCACAACCATCTCCTCACCTCTCCTCCCCCCACCCAGATCCTGCCCTGATAGCACATTTAAACGCTAATGATCGCCATTTTTAAAAACTCGTTATCAGATAAAACAGTTCGTTAATGTATTTTTTTTTATCTTGACACACACAAATTGCGGTCGTTTGCGGGTGCGGCTGGACTAAGTTGTGTGAGGGCGGCTGCGGTAATGCTTGCGGCCCAGGCAAGTCGGAGCAACCCACACACAAACAGACAGAAATACAGACAGACAGAAATACAGACAGACAGACAGACAGACAGACAGACAGACAGACAGACAGACAGACAGACAGACAGACAGACAGACAGACAGACAGAGATTGACACAGTATGTAAATAAACAAGACAACATCGCGCACATGAACTGTCTCCATGTTGTTGTTGATGTCTCCAGCACGACTCTCAATGGCCGCCCAGATGTTATCCCAGTGACCTTCATCAAAACCTGTATTAACAAAAACTGATCTGAACATGAGACACGTTCAGACAGATACGTTCACCCAGAGTAATACATTCAGTCAGATGCGTTCAGTTAGCGAGATACGTTTAGTTAGCGAGACACGTTCAGTTAGCGAGATACGTTTAGTTAGCGAGACACGTTTAGTTAGCGAGACACGTTCAGTAAGCGAGATACGTTTAGTTAGCGAGACACGTTTAGTTAGCGAGACACGTTTAGTTAGCGAGACACGTTTAGTTAGCGAGACACGTTTAGTTAGCGAGATATGTTCAAACAGAGACATCCGCTAGAGGGGTGAGGGGTGAGAGGGGTGAGAGGGGGGAGGGGCATCTCACCCACCGTCTCCCCAGACACCTTCCTCCCACCACACAACAAGGTCAGCCTGATTTAAGAGTCTTATATCTATCTCGTCTTTTTTTTTTCTCGCACTCTCTCTCTCTCTCTCATCCCCCGTGACCATGACTGATAGCACAGGGACCAGATTCTGTCCGGTAGAAAACACGACGCTCAAATATTTGACAACAGGAGCCCAGGGTGATGGATGGACCGTGTACACCCTTCCTCTCCCTCCCTACTCTCCCTTCCCACCTACTCTCCCTCCCTCCTGCCGTCTCTATCGTCCCTCACTCTCTCACCTCCCTCCTATCTTACCCTCCCTTCCTCCTGTTCCACCTGACTTCTATCCTACCCTCTCTCTCTCTCCTAGTGTCCCTCCCTCCTGCCCTCCCAAAGTCCCTCACTCTCTCCTTCCCTCCTTCCGTACCTCTTCCTCCTATCCTCTCCCTCCCTTTCTCCAACTCTCCGTCTCTCATACCCTCCCTCTCTCCCTCTCTCCCTCTCTCCCTCCTCTCCTCCACCATAACTCCTACAACTTCATCCTCTCCGAAACTCATTGCAAAAAAATAAACACCAGAGAGGATAATAGCTAAACTTATAGAGGACGAGGACGAGAGCGAGGACAGGGGCGAGGACGAGGACAGGAACGAGGGCGAGGACAGGGGCGAGGACGAGGACAGGGATGAGGACGAGAACGAGGGCGAGGACAGGAACGAGGGCGAGGACAGGGGCGAGGACGAGGACGAGAGCGAGGGCGAGGACAGGGACGAGGACGAGGAAACTAAAGTCTTCCTCATCTCAGGTTGCCTCAAACTTTGGCTGGAGGTCAAATAACACTGATACACAACAATGGTCGGTGAGGCCACACACACACACACACACACACACACACACACACACACACACACACACACACACACACACACACACACACACACACACACGCGATGCTCTCTCGATGGAATGGTGTATGGACCCAACCACCCACCATAGGTAGGAAGGAGATGGAGTAGGTGGCAGAAGAGGGAAGTAGGGAGGGGAGGTATGTGGTGGAGGGAAGGGAGGGGGGTGAGGGGGGGTGGGGGCAGAGGGGCGCAGGGAGGGGAGGTAAGTGTGGTGGAGGGAAGGGGAGGTGGGGGAGGGGTGGGTGGCAGAAGAGGGAAGTAGGGAGGGGAGGTGCGTGGTGGAGGGAAGGGGAGGTGGGGGGTGAGGGGTGGGTGCAGAAGAGGGAAGTAGGGAGGGGAGGTAAGGTAGGGAGGGAAGGGGAGGTGGGGGTGGAGGTGGTGGGGTGGGCAGAAGAGGGAAGTAGGGAGGGGAGGAAGGGGTGGGAGGGAAGGGGAGGTGGGGGGGGGAGGGGGTAAGGGCAGAAGAGGGAAGTAGGAGGGAGGTATGTGGTGGCGGGAAGGGGAGGGGGTGGAGGGGTGGGGTGGCAGAAGAGGAAAGTAGGGAGGGGAGGTAAGTGTGGTAAGTGGGAAGGGAGTGGGGGTGAAGGGGTGGGGGTGGGCAGAAGAGGGAAGTAGTAGGAGGGGAGGGGTGTGGTGGAGGGAAGGGAGGTGAGGGGGTGGTGAGGGGGTGGGAACAATGGCACACAGTACAAAGAGTGGACAAAAGTTTATCAAGAGGAAGTTGCTATCACAGAGTGGCACCGCGCTTGATCATCTTGGCACTGACGATGGCACCCTCCCTCCCTCCCTCTTTCAACACAACTACCGCCGCTACATCTGCTGGTCGAGGAATGAAGGAAGAAGGAATGGATAAAGGAGAGAGGGAAGAAATGAGAGAAGGGGGAGGGCAGGATGGAGGGAAAGAGGAGAGGAAAGAGGGAGAGAGAGGAAAGGAAGGAGGGAGAGAGGAAGGGAAGGAAGGAGAGAGGAAAGGAAGGTGGGGAGAGGAAAGGAAGGAAGGAGAGGGAGAGGAAAGGAAGGAAGGAGGGAGAGATGAAAGGAAGGAAAGGAAGGAAGGAAGGAACCTTAGTAGACCACCGAGAGACCAGTTTGTAAAAGGCCTCTTAATTTTTTAAGCTTAATCTCTCGTCCTCCGGCTCCTTTTCCCACAGCCACAGCATAAACCACTTCAAAGCTTATTGACTCTGGGGGGGAAGGGGGTGCTGGCGCTGTGGGGTGTGCTGGTGCTGTGGGGTGTTGTTGCTGCAGATTTCAGATAGCTGTAGTGATATATAACAGCGGGCCAATAGGAAAATACAGTGTGTGCCACCAGGGGGAGGACCGAGACTTCCATGTTTCCTGTGTGTGGCGGCGACTGTGTGGGGGAGGGGGGGAGGGAGGGGGGAGGGAGGTGTGTGATGTGTGTATGCAGGCAGGGAAGGAAGAGAGCCCCACGCACTACAGTAAGAACTCAGCCACTACTCCAGATATAGCAATAATAAACGGCAGATGCTTCCACAACTATCTCTTTGAACAAGGCCCTGTAACCTCCAGCGACCACCTACCTATAATCATGACCATCTCAGCAACACCAATAACTATACCAGCTCCACCACGGAGGATGGACAAGCAGACCGAATGGGAACTATTCAACGAAAAAGCTACAGCCGAACTTGAGGCCAAGGACATGACAATCCTGCAAACAATAGACAATCAGCCGGTGAACAAAATAGACGAAGAAATCAACACATGGTGTGAAGCCATAGGAACACCCTACCAGGAGGCTACGCCTCTCAAACACAACAGAACTCTCCCACACCCACAACAGACTCCAGAACTCATAGCCCTCACAAACCAGTTCCAACTGCTACAACAGAGAGCCGAGACCCATGGTTGGGACATCGTAAGCTATAATACATACAGAAGAATTCGGAAGGAAATAATAACAAGATCTCTGGAACAAAGCAACCTTAAATGGGCCGAAATAGTTGAACAACTCTCACATATATATACAACGATCCAGGAGAGTTCTGGCGTCGAGTTAAGAGATTGAAAGGTTGCAGCCGTAACGAGTCATCATATATAACTGACCACGCAGGAAGTAAAATATATGACGACCAAGACAAAGACCCATATTCAGGGACATATGGAGGAACATCTTCCGAATCACAAATGAAGAGAACCGGGGATTTGATGGTACCCACGAGGAGCTCGTCCTTGAAGAACTCCGGGGCCAGACACACCGCACTCAGCCTGCACACCCTGGCCAGCAGAGTCTGGCAAAAGATAGAACGATCAGAGCAAGAACTCCTTCAAAGACTCCCACCAGATAACGACAACAACCATACATGGTTCTCAAAAAGTTACCAAATCTCAAAAGATCCATTACCACCCCCGATCTATACGGCCAGGCAATAGATAACATCCCTAGACCAGCATCCGCCAGTAGGGTCGGCGGAATATGAAATAAGGCCCTCAAAACACCCATACAGTATATGGGACAGGGTAGGATGTCTAGTGCCTGTACCGACAGACAATAACTAACCCATGACACAACCCTAACACACCATTAGCTTAGCTAGGCGGTCAGCCCGCCCTCTCTTACCTCCTCCTAAATTTCTTCAATTTCCGAACTATAACTTCCTTCCCCCACCTCTAATCTTTCACCCTTCCTTTTCTATAAAAAAAAGAGAGAGAAAGAGAGAAAGGGGGAGGGAGGGACTGGATGGCTCCAATATACCTATACACACAAGGTACCAATACACGCACACACACGGCTAGACCACTGGACAAGACGTTTCCAGTAACCTACATCTCCTCTGCCCCCCCCCCCGGACACGCCGCCGCCATCACCAACACACACAGAATTTCAGAGGACATTTCTGGACAGTAATTAGGAATAATGTGTTGTGGTAATTACTCCAACAATAATTTCTTAATGAACAACAGTGAGGAGGAGAGAGACAAGGAGGTCTTCTAAATGCAGGACAGTCGACCCTCGCCAATTATGCATTCGTCGCGTGTTGTGTGGCGGGGCTCTTGTGTATGTGCACGTGAACACACACACACACACACACACACACACACACACACACACACACACACACACATAAATATACACACATACATACACTCGCAGTCAAACTGCTCCTCCCACTCACCCCTCTTCTCCCCTCCTCACTAACCCTCCCCCCACCCCACCCCCTCCCTCCTCCCTCCTCCCTTCCCTGCAGCAGCCTGGGCCCAGAGATCACAGTGAGTGAAGAGAGCAGACCACCACACCTCCTGACAGCTGCCACCACGACACACACACACACACACACACACACACACACACACACACACACACACACACACACACACACACACACACACACACACACACACACACATTCCTCTCTATTGTTACAGTAAATTACACCCTTAATGACCGTTCTCCTTGGTCCTTATAACAGACGGCCGGTAGATGACACACTCCAGGTCGTGCTTCAGTAGTTGAGAAGGTCCTACTTCATCTACCATAAGTGATGTGGGGCATCACGCCACCACCACCGCCCAGGGTACAATATATGAAGCTGTTGAAAGGATTCGAACCACACCCCCCCTCCTCCACCATACATACTGACAGCACGTTGGCAAGGTCCTGGTTTTTCTCTTTTCACTGCTTCAGAGACGTATCCTTTGGAGGGTGAGCTGTGTCATACTCGAGGGACCAACGCTGGAGGATGAGGTTATTACTCGTAGTAGTGTGTTGTAGTGACGGTGGTGTTGTGTGTGTGTGTGTGTGTCTGTATGTGGGCGTGCATGTATATGTACGTGTAAGGCAAATTGAGTGCACGTGCGGTGTTTGCGTGTGTGTGCCTTGGCTGGTGTGGTCATCTAGTGCGTAGACATCTAATGTGGTTAATCTAGTGTGGTCGGGTGGTGTTGTTGGTCAGCTAGTGTGGTTGGTCGGCTGGTGTGGTCGGTCGGGTGATGCGGTCGGGTCGGGTGGTCGGCAATACAACCAGTAAAACCTCCTCATTTATCATCTTCTTCTCGACATTTATTAACATTAAAGATTTTTCGTAAATATTTAAATGTATTCAAGTGTCAATGTCGCTGTGATATATGAGCCTGTGTTAGGATACGAACCTCTACCCCGTGGGCCTATTGGCAGTGATTCCCTTAGCTGGCGGAGGAAGGGGGAGGGGGAGGGGGAAGGGGGGAGGAAAAGGAGGGGGGAGGAGGTGGGAGGGAGGAGGAGGAGGGCGGAGGAAGAGGAGTGAAGTGGAGGAAGAGGAGGAAGAGGATGCTAGTAGGGCTTACAATCTTCTTTTTGTGTGTGTGTGGAGAGAGAGAGAGAGAGAGAGAGAGAGAGAGAGAGAGAGAGAGTAACTGGGGAAAAACGACAAATAGATTCTATTTTTTTCACGGTCTTTACACCTGATGTGGATCATTGACCTGTGCCCTGGGGAGCTAATCCCGTAAAGAACACACACACATTTTCTCTCTCTCTTTTTCTTTTTCTTTAAATATCTTGCTACAATAGCCTCTCTCTCTCTCTCTCTCAGTCGACAGGCAACGCCTTAAACCCATCCATTATTTTAGTCCTGACACCAAATGCCCACTAAATCTAGATGCTGAACAATTAACCCACTACCAGCGTCCAGGGACCTCTGTCACCCCACCCTGCCCTGCCCTGCCTCCCTGCCCTGCCCTGCCCAGCCCCACCCCCACCCCTGGGACCCAGCACTAAGACCCATTATCCTCGTCCCGTCTCTCCCCCACACACATTCCCATAACACACCCAACCAACGGCCCCCTCACATGGTCGGTGTTCCCATCTAGCGGCGTGGTAAGACTCGTCCTTAAGTGCCACCGCCTCGTAGTGCCATCTGTCCCCCAGTGCCAAGGTCCGGGCTGGCTCTTGACGGGCACAAACACAGGACGGTCGTAGTAAAAGTGTCCATTACAAGGCTATTAGCACCTCCCACTCGCCGTTTAAGACTTGACACTCCTCTTTCTGCCGCCGCCATGACACTCCCCAGGGATGAATAATTAGCTGTTGGTTTGTGCTTTCCTGCTGTGTGTGAGGGAGGGAGGAGGGAGGGGAGGAGGGAGGAGAGGGGAGGGGAGGGAGAGAGGAGGGAGGAGGTAGCCCTAGATACAACCCTCTCCTACCACCACCACCCCTTCCACCACCACTAACCCTCCACCACCACCAACCCTCTCCACCACCACCACCAACCCTCTCCACCACCACCACCACCACCACCAACCTCTCCACCACCACCAACCCTCTCCACCACCACCACCAACCCTCTCCACCACCACCACCAACCCTCTCCACCACCACCAACCCTCTCCACCACCACCTACACCACAAGTCGCACCACTGAGTCAGCTCAAAGAGAGAATTAAGACAATGACTTCCAGGACCGACACAAGACGTGAAGCAATCTTGAGTAACGTCAGCATTATACAGTGTTGCCATTAACGTCAGCATTATACAGTGTTGCCATTAACGTCAGCATTATACAGTGTTGCCATTACTGCTGATAGAGTGTTTCACGTCTCAGAGGGTGGGAGTGATCACCTTACTCCTCTTTCTGTCCTGGCACCTGTGTCTTACCTCACCTATATGAGCACGAGAGAACAGGAGAAACGCCCCCCTCCCTCCATCCTTTCCCAGCATCCCCTCCTTCTTCCCACCCTCCCTCCCCTCCCTTTCAACCTTCCCTTCCCTCGCTTGCGACTCTCGATTTGCTGGCCGTCAACGCACAATACACAAAATACAGTCAAAAATACATAATAAAACAACTGTAATACACCTGAATGGGAAGGAAGAGTTAGAACACAGTACAGTATATTTACCTGGTCAACAGCCAATTAACGCGGCTGAAACTGAAGGTATCTGGTAATTAAACATTTAAAGGGATCAAATTTGGCAAGGTACTGTGTGTGTGTGTGTGTGTGTGTGTAGATGACATTACTTGTATACATTGAAAGATCAGTCCTGGGGGAGTTGACTGATCCAAACAAACAAACATTATAATCATCATCTTTAAACAAAGACAAACACAGGTACCAAACACAATGATGTTTACATAGAGCCACTGTGATATTTCCTTCAGGATATTAAGTTAAGGCATCATGCACTTTATATACTCTTAACATAGGAACCAAAATACACACACTTAGGATTAACGTTCTAATGCATTACTAATATCTGTATAAAACACTACATGAAATAATACGCACTACTGATAACAAAAATACACGGCCGAAATTATACACTGGAGCGGCAAAAGGAACAGCTACATTTAATACAATACTGATCATACAACAAAATCATACAACGCGATAACGATATAGTGATCATGCATCGATATACACTAAATCCAAAATTACTTCTACGATTTTCTGGTATTATAAAATCATGATGACTACGGTCAATAAGTCTGTACTATCATGCAACTTTTCGTCATGCAGGGTGGAGAATCGTACTCAAAAACACGTACTCAAAAGGCAAGTACTCAAAGGCACTATCGTCCACACACAAGAATGAACCCCTCGAGTAGAATGATCTAGCCCGGGATGGAGTGAAGGGGTGGATGGGGGAAGGTTTGTTTCCACCTGTCAGCTGGTTTTATGACGTCTGTTTCGCGCCAAAAAAAATAAATAAATAAATACCAGCTGTTATTTTTTTACGCGGGAAATAACCATAATAAAAACAACTCCACCCAGGATCAAAGTCATACTCGAGAGGATTAATCTTGAGTGTTTACTGCTGCTTGAGGTTGTTTTCTGAAGACCCTCCAACCTTGAATTACCAGACACACACACTCTCTTGACGAACAACTTTTAGTAGCAAATAATGGAAGGAATTTACTAACCGCTGTCGGGCATAGTCGCTGAAAAAGACAAGATGGTACAAGTGAGTTTCAGGAGAAGAGGAAAAATAACTCCTATTAAACTATACTATTTAAGACCTGAGAGGAGGGGGCGGCCATGATAGGGGGGCAGTCAATAGGAGACAAGTGTCAGCCTCGGATTATTATATTGTAACGACCTTAACGTGCGGAATTTTAATAACTGGGATGATTATAACACAAAGAGGGGGGAGGTGGTGGTTGTATAATTATGATCATATCACTAATGCTGTGATTATAGAGGGAAATAATGAGTTACTTATAGGTCTATCATTAAGGGGGGAGGGACATACATATTATTTAAATTATATATATATAGATATGGGGGTAATTATATAGACTAATCTACTTAATTACCTACATTTAATTACTTACATGCACCAGACTGTAACAGCATCACGTTGTTACAGTCATCAAGTTCATTATCTGCTCACTGTAGTAATTGTAATACATAATGATAAATAATACAGTGGACCACAACACTACAGTAATACGGGAGTTAAAAAGTAAACAATGGAAAATATGAAACAATATTTAAGCTGTACCGAGAGGAGGAGAGAGGGGTCACACTCCTTCCTGTCTCTTGAAGTTTGTGATCAAATATGAGACGTGGGGGAGCGAGCGAAGGGAGGGAGGGAGGGAGGGAGGGGGAGCAGGCGAAGGGAGGGAGGAGGAGGAGGGAGGGAGGAGGGAGGGAGGAAGGAAGGAAGGAAGGAAGGAAGGAAGGAAGGGAGGGAGGGAGGGGAGGGAGGAGGAGGGAGAGGAAGGGAGGAGGGTAGGAGGGATAATTAGCTCTATTAATAAAAAAACATAACAGTTGTTTGTGGTAATTAACTCCTGTTTGTGGTACACACACACACACACACACACACACACACACACACACACACTACTGAAGACTGACAGACATACACAGCAACACCCCGACATCCTTACCTGGTGTGTTCCTCCTGAGGTAATTGTTCACCATTAGACGAGCATTTATAGCCCTGGCTCACACCTCCACTGTACTACATGTTATGAAGACGAATCACTGCCTCTCTTACACCACCTCAACCTAACCTACCTGACCTAACCTACCTGACCTAACCTACCTGACCTAAATATGGCCTTTTGTTAAGGAATTTTTGCCTCATAATATATATCAAACATGACGTGAAGGCAACCAATAATAATAATAATAATAATAATAATAATAATAATAATAATAATAATAATAATAATAATAATAATAATAATAATAATAATAATAATAATAATAATAATAATAATAATAATAATAATAATAATAATAATAATAATAGTAACAACAACAACAACAATAATAATAATAATAATAATAATAATAATAATAATAATAATAATAATAATAATAATAAACACTAACAACAATAACACTAATAATAACACCAAGTCCGCCGTGACACACACACACACACTCGTCAAGACCCGACAGATTATGAGGCAGGTCCAATATCCCGTCGGGCTAACACATCCACACACACCAAGTTGCCGCAACATCCATCACTAGTTGTTGAGGCCGGTGGATAGTGTTACCACCACCCCGTCGCCTCCCACCACACCTCCGGTAATGTGTGGCTTAACTTTACCTTTTATAAGTTTTAATGACTATACACACACACACCTGGACACCTAACATACATACATACATACATACATACACGAACATATATAATAAGAGACACACACACACACACACACACACACACACACACACACACATATATATATACATATATATTTTTACATACAGGTATTTTTATCGAGTGAACAGGTAAATACGTTCACCTTTAGACATACGTAATTTATGAAGAACACAGGTAAGTACTGACACCTTCATATAACAGGTAAGAAGACACCTTTTACATCCAGGTCACCTTTATAAACACATTTAACGAGTAAAATAGTAAAGCCCCTTTATATACACAGTCTCCCGCTCACGACTAATACGCAAAAAGCCGAGACACTCACACACAGCCTCCCAGCCGGTCAAAAACTGTACAAACAACACGGCTGAATACACGCCGGGAAATTGGTAAACTCGGGGCCTGTGTTTGAGAGAAAATGGGAATTCGTGGCGTGTGAGACGGGGCGTGTCCGAGAGCCCTCCAACACGGCTCTCATCTGCTCCACCAGATCCTGAGAGCCGCCCTGGGGACTGGTCTGTACTGAAGGAGGGGGGACGGAGAGAAGAGAGTATATTGTTCCTTTTCGGTCTCTATCACGTCTTTGGAAGTCGCCCCCGAGGGACTGGTCCGTCAGAGCCGACAGGAACACTCCATAAAAGTCCCTCGTGGAATCTGGTCTAGACCGAAAATGGAAAACTAATCATTTTCGACATTCACAAGAGCTTGGGGGGAGGATGTTCTCTCTCTCTCTCTCTCTCTCTCTCTCTCTCCTTTAATGCTCTTATTCTAATTCTTCTTGTTTAATTCGACTTAAGTCTCGTTCTTTCCTGTGTTCATTTTCTAATCTCTCTCTCTCTCTCTCTCTCTCTGTTTAATTTCCAACCTTGTGATTTTTCTTGCTAATTCATTTCTCTTTCTCTTTCCTCTTTTCTTTCTTTTATTCTTAATCTCTCTTTTTTCTCTTTCGTCTTTAAACCGTGAAATTAAAGTCTTATTTTCTTATATTATTATTTTCAGTTTCTTGTCTGCTCTACACTACCGGGTTTTGTTACCGCTATACACTCTTATACACTCCTACGAAAAGCTATACATTGCTATATATTCTACTAGGCATAGCTATACATCGCTATATAATACTATCTATTGCTATACATCGTTAAACACTATCTGAGGTTCTTAGCTATACATTATACCACGCTGTTATACACTGAGCTATACTAAAACCTATTGCTATACATCATCACAGTTTGCTATACACTATACTATCATTTACTGCTATACATTGCTATACACTATCACAGGTTGCTATACACTGCTCTCCTTACAGCATATCCCGCGGTGTTGTTTAGTGAATAAATATTAAAGTAATTATTTATTCTCTCTGGCCTTGTGTGGTGAGGTCTCTCTCTCTCTCTCTCTCTCTCTCTCTCTCTCTCTCTCTCTCTCTCTCTCTCTCTCTCTCTCTCTCCCTGACCTCCACCAACCCTCATCACTAGATTAAGGGACAAACCTTCACAATCTTTCATCCAATCATGGCCAATCACAACACCCAATAGGATTCTTTGTTTTTTTCATTCTTTTTCTTCTTTCTTTTTGTTGTTGGGAGGAGAAAACGCAGCCTTTGATGAACTCTTGTGATGGAAGCGTTCTTATTTTTGTTCTCCAGAGGTAAAGGCGTTCTCTGGGTCCTGTATTTGTAGCGTTCTCACTTTGCTAATTTCTCTCTCTCTCTCTCTCTCTCTCTCTCTCTCTCTCTCTCTCTCTCTCTCTCTCTCTCTCTCTCTCTCTCTCTCTCTCTCTCTCTCTCTCTCTCTCTCTCCGCCCCGTCAGCCTGAATGAACGGCTTTGCATCCCAAGTCGTCGATAATTAAACGCATCACAACGACAAGTTACGTCACCAAGACCTAGACAACAGCCATCTCAGGACCCGAGGGGGGTCTTAAAGCCTTCAAGTGAGAGGTTCTGTGGTCTTAAAGCGGGTGGTTCTGTGGTCTTAAAGCGGGTGGTTCTGTGGTCTTAAAGCCTTCAAGAGAGAGGTTCCATTCAACCTTCAAACACACGCCTTGACTGTGGATTAGAGGAGGAGGAGGAGGAGTAAGAAGAGGAGTAGGAGTAAGAAGAAGAGGAGTAGGAGTAGGAAGAAGAGGAGTAGGAAGAGGAGTAAGAGGTGTTAGGGGGGGCTAATCTTCAGGTGATCCCTTGACCCTCATATGATCGACCTGTGACCTGCAGCGTGTAAGACAAGCCTCTGGTTAACGCCGACTGACCTGGGGTTAATGTCGCCGACCTACCTGATGCGGTCAAAGGTCACAGGTGTCGTGTCAGCCGTCCTGGGTCACACTTAACCCCCCCCCCCTCAGTGACAGATGAAAAATGCCGGATGTTGTGTAAAATTCTCTCTCTCTCTCTCTCTCTCTCTCTCTCTCTCTCTCTCTCTCTCTCTCTCTCTCTCTCTCTCTCTCATCATCACCACCACTATATCATTATCTTACTAACACCACCATCATCCTACCATCACCATCCTCTGCTTACCACTTCACCATCCTTCACCATCATCTTACCATCATCTGCATCCTACACCATCACCATCATCATCCTACACCATCATCATCATCATCCTACACCATCACCATCCTTCACCATCACCCTACACCACCATCTTACCACCACCATATTCACCATCTTTACACACCATCTTACACCACCACCATCTACCATCACTATCATCATCCTACACCACCACCACCTTCCTTCACCATCCTTCACCATCATCCCTACACCTTCAACACTATCCTACACCCCCCCACCATCGTCTCAAACACCATCACCAGCCTCCTACACCACCACCATCCTTCACCATCCTTCAACATCATCCTACACCATCAACACTATCCCTACACCCCCCACCATCGTCCTAAAACACCATCACCAGCCTCCTACACCACCACACCATCCTTCACCATCGCCAACATCATCCTACACCATCAACACTATCCTACCCCCACCATCGTCCTAAAACATCACCAGCTCTGCACCACCACCACCCATCTTCACCATCCTTCCCAACATCATCCTACCATCAACACTATCCTACACCCCCCACCATCGTCCTAAAACACCATCACCAGCCTCCTACACCACCACACCATCCTTCACCATCGCTATCATCATCCTACACCACCATCACCATCCTACACCCCCCACCATCGTCCTAAAACACCATCACCAGCCTTCACCATCATCCTACACCACCACCACCATCCTTCACCATCCTTCAACATCATCCTACACCATCAACACTATCCTACACCCCCCACCATCGTCCTAAAACACCATCACCAGCCTTCACCATCATCACCATCCTAAAACAGACACACGTTCAGAAAGCGACAAAAAGCGCCGCTACACATTTCTGGTAACTCAACGCCGCTTCGTCCTGATGACTTTCCTTTTACATATGGAAATCCTACTGCCAGAAATTCCGCTCTGCTTTCTGCCTTTTGTGTAGATGAAATCAGAATCGACAGCGAGCCAGAGCGAAAGGGCGGAAAGGTGGTGGTAATGAGGAGGAAGAGGAGAGGAGAGAAGAGGGAGGAAGACGGAGGAAGGGAAGAGGAGATAAGAGGGAGGAGCAGGAGGAGATAAAAGGGAGGAGGAAGAGGAGGAAAAGGAGATTGAGAAGAGTAAGGTGAGGATGGGAGGAGTGAGGAAGAGGAGAGTGTCAGGAAGGAAAGTACAGGGAGGAAAAGTAGGAGAAAAGAGAAAGGAAGGGGGGAGAGGAGGAGGAGGACAGGGGAAGAGGGGTAATTTGTTATTTTTAATTTTATTTCTATAAACGAAATCCGACAATCACAAGATGGACATAAAACATAGATGTCGATGAGAGGGGAGGGGAGAGGGGAGAGGTGTTGGGGAGAGGGAAGAAAAGTAAGGGAGATGGAAGAAGAGTTAAGGAAGAGGGGGAAGAGTAAGGAAGAGGTGAGAGAGCAAGAGAGAGAGAGAGAGAGAGAGAGAGAGAGAGAGAGAGAGAGAGAGAGAGAGAGAGACGCACGCACGCCTCTTCTCTGACAAATAATAGAAGTAAATTGATTCCTCGCCTCCCTCTCTACACGATGACGTTATTGCAGGTCGTAACAGCTCTCACTTTATGACTGAGCTTCAATGGTCGAAAATACCCGAAGAAGGGGCAGACGAAGAGGTCAAGAGGAGGAAGAAGGGAGGGGGTGGCAACCGTGTTATTGTCAATTCTTCTTCTTGTCCCGACAGTCGTTAAAGATACGGGCGAAGCTTAACTGGTTATGCTGTGTGACCCGAGACCTCTTCTCCTTCTTTCTTCTTTCTTTCTTCTTCTTTCTTCTCCTCCCTCCTCCTCTTTGGCCTCAGGTCTGTTATTCCTCCAGTAGGTGAGAGAGAGAGAGAGAGAGAGAGAGAGAGAGAGAGAGAGTCCTTGGTGTTGGTTAGTCATCTTGTAACTTTTCCTCGTTGTTGATATTTCTCTCATAATAGAAAATAGGAGTTCAAGGAAGGGAGTAACATTTGCATACCTCTCCCTAGCTGCTCTCTCCTCTCCTTCCCTTCCTCCTTCACTCCTTCTCTAACTCATTGTTCTTCTTCCTCCTCCTCTGCTACCTCCCCTTCCTTCTTCCACTCACTCACTGACGCTCTCTCCTTCCTAACTCCTTCCCCATTCTTTCTCTCCTTCACTCCCCACGTAAGCCCTGGGGGAGAGGGGGGAGAGGGGGGAGGGGGGGATATGCTCTGGGAAAATAGGAAAAAAACAATAATATGTAAGAATTTTTGTTAGGTGGACACACACTCAAGTCCCTCGGAGTTCCTGCACCCGAGCTCCTCAGTGTTTACCTCACCATTCATACTTCCCAAGCTCACCTTTGCCTCCCCTACCTGGTCTTCCTCCCTAAATGCCAAACAACGTAAACACCAAGAAAAAGTGCAAAAGAGGGCATGCAAGATTATTCTCTCCCCTTCCTACTCCACATATCAAGAAGCGCTCAACACACTGACCCTTTCGACTCTCACTGACTATCACCACGACCTCATCTGCAAATTTGGTGAGAAGCTTCTGCACCATCCTCGACACCGGCTCCTACTACCACCCAAGATCCCTCGCCCGAGAATTGCTGTTCGACACCACAACCGCATCCAGCCCATACGAGCACGAACTGATCGCTATAAGAACAGCCCAGTCCCAACCATTGTAAAAATTATCAACAACTCGTAATCAACCAGTGTATTCACTCCAAGCCAATCTTACCTTTTGCACTGTCACTATGTTGAAATGCCCTGTCGTATGACCTTCTCCCCACCTAGTTATTATATATCATATTTGTATCACTTATGTTAATTGTATATTATTTGTAAATCAAGAGACCCATTCCCCAATTATGTAACTGTATATTTTCAACCTTCTGGCTGCCATGCTCTTTCAATAAACTGTTAATTGTTGTTATTATTATTATTATTATTATTATTATTATCACACACACACACACACACACACAAACACACACACACACACACACACACACACACACACACACACACACACACACACGCACACACACACACACACACACACACACAGTCTTTTCCTTTCTCTTCTACATTACCTTCCGTCCACTTGCTCCTGATCGGTGGGTGGGAGTTAGAGAGAGGAGGGAGAGGAGGAGAGAGGGAGGAGGAGGAGGGAGGGAGGGAGGGAGGGAGGGAGGGTGCTCACTATCTCCAGCGGAAATGAAGAAGTTCAAAGTTGGCGAAACTTGGATCCAAACAGTGCAAGTGAAGTTGGATTGAGGAGAGAGAGGGAGGGAGAGGAGGGAGAGGAGGGGGAGGGAGGAGGGAGGGAGGGAGGGAGGGAGGGAGGGAGGGAGGGAGGAGGGAGGAGGGAGAGAGAGACCGTACATCCATCACGTGAAGGCCACTCACATACGCAGGTCTTCTTCATTTCACCAGTAATTAAACCTGTGTGTGTGTGAGAGGGGCAGCAGCCAGTACCGGCATGTGCGGGAGTGGGAGGGAGTGGGAGTGTGAGAGGGAGGGTGTAGGAGTGTGAGAGGGAGGTGTGAGTGTGAGGAAGAAATAGGAGGGAGGGTGGAAGTGTGAGAGGGATGGTGTGAGAGTGTGTGGGAGTGGGAAAGGGAAAATAAGAGGGAGTGAGAGGGAAGGAGAGATGGAGTGGAAGGGGGAGACAGGGAGTGAGAGGTGGAGATGGAGTGATGATGGAACAGCAACAGCATGAGAGGAGGAGAAAGAGAAGGCAGAGGAAGAGGGGAAGGAAGAGGAAGGAGCAAGATCAGCACGCCAGTCCCCCCTACAAGAGGTGTCCCAGCACAGCTCTCAGGATGACGACACAAACATCTCTACATTATACTGTAAACCTTTACCCCAAAAAACATTTCCACTAACACACCCTTCATCCCCCCCCCCCCCCTCCTCCTCCTCCTCCTCCTCCAAAAGATGATTTAAGACCTCCCTACCGTGTGAGAGACTTGTAAAACAACTTCTTTAACATGGATCATCTTTTTTTCCCCTTTAAGACAAGCGGGTAACATTCTTCTGTAAGTTCTATCATAAGAAAGCGGTGTTCTTCTCGTCACCCGGACCAGGTCTCGGAGGTGTGAGAGGCGTGTTCTGGCTAGCGGGGTTGAGTGTTCTGGTTAGCGGGGTTGAGTATACCGCCTGTGTAATCTCGTGTTTATTATGTCCGGCAAAATATTGAGGGCGAAGATCTGCATCTCGCACGTCCCCATTTACGAATATTTACGACCTCGTAAGTTTTTATTTAAATCGAAAATGTCATCCTGGAGTAATCAGATGGGGGGAGGGGGGAGAGGAGGGGGGAGAGGAGGGGGAGGAGGGGATGGGGAGAGGAGGGGGAGGGGGGAGGAGGGGGAGCTAGTTGGCAAAACACAGCCTCTTAACATGCGCGTTACTCCCTTCAATATATGTCAGTTAACCCCTTCAGTATTTTCTTCAAGAGTTACCCCTTTATTAATACTTTTAACGCATCTATATTTAGGGAGGATTATTTATTATCATCCGGGTTTTTTAGGAGAGTACGATAGTGAACATCCCTCCTCCAGTGTCCTAAATCCCCTCCCTCCTCCTCCCTCACTTCACCACTCATTCTCCCTCTTCTCCTTTCCTCTCTCACCTTCTCTTATTCCCTACCTCTGTCACTTCCTTTACCACACCATTCTCCCTCCTTTATTCCCTCCCTCCCTCCCTCCTTCATTCCCTTCCTCTCTCTCTCCTTCACCCTCTCCCTCCTTCCCTCCTTTAAATAATTCCTGCTGACTATCGACTATCTCGCCTCAGTATGTCTCGTGTCAAGGGAATCATCGGGATGTGCATGTAAGCCCGAGCGTCGCCCCTCCCCTCCTACCTTCCCCTCCTCTCCCTCCCCTCCTCCTCCTCTCCCCTCCCCCTCCCCCTCCCCTCCTCCTTCCTCCTCCTCCCCGGCAGGACCTGGTGAGGATAGTAAACATGATGGACACTGATAAGACACAGACACGGACATCATGCCGCCAAAAGCTGCCTCCGCCACCGCCGCCTCCAAAAGCCGCCTACGCCACCTCCGCCTCCAAAAGCCGCCACTGCCACCGCCGCCACAAGACAGCCCGAGCTTCGTATTCGATGTACAATGATTTAATCCCTTGTGTATGATGACTTAACCTAACCTTGAATACAATGACGTGAACACTATACGCGGGGCACAATAAAACTCACGAGATTAATAAACATTAGAGGAAGAAAAGACCGGAAGACGGCCATAACACGAGGGTATGACGTCACAGTAAGGCGAGATGGTGATTGGGCGTGACGTCATATAAAGGGGATGCGAACTAAGGATGAACCTGATGAGTGGGTATGTGATGACCTACCCTGTACCCATCCCTTGCCCTCCCTCATCCTCCCTCACCCATCCCTTACCCTCCCTCACCCATCCCTCACCCTCCCTCATCCTCATCCTCCCTCACCCATCCTTACCCTCCTCACCCATCCCTTACCTCCCTCATCCTCACCCTCCTCACCCATCCCTACCTCCCTCATCCTCACCCCTCCTCACCTCCCTCACCCATCCTCATCCTCACCCTCCCTCACCCATCCCTTACCTCCCTCACCCCCCGGACACTATCTCCACCATCGACCTTTCCCGTGTTTCAAAAAGCTCTGGGTCACTGGTTGTTAGGAAGATACGTCCAGTTCATGATGGTTTCTTCCTGGTGTTTATTGGGGAGGTGCTTGAACCTCGATTGGGGAGGGAAGGGATAGGGAGGGAGGAGGATGGAGGAAGGGGTGAAGATGGAGTGGGAGGTTGAGAAGGATAGAGGTGAAGGTAGGGAGCGAGGATGTGAAGTGAATAGGTTAGGAGGATGAGGGAGAAGGATGAGGAAAGGGGAGAAAAACATTTGGAGAGAAAGGGAATAGGTAGGGAGAGAGAGAAGAGAGAGAGAGATTAAAGAAACAATTCACATCGTTCATATCACCATCACCATTCTTATCAAATAATGCCATAATGGTATAAAACAGACTCCTACATTATACAATATTTTACACTGATCTAACAAAGCAGTCTACAATTCCACCGAGTTCACTGTGTACACACCTACATACGGTAAACTTGACTAATTAAACCACACACACACACACGCACACACAGGCACACACACACACACACACACACACACACACACACACACACACACACACACACACACACACACACACACACACACACACACTTACTTACATGAAAACCAATACAAATAAAACAATTCAAATACCTTAAATCATTAATTATACCAAAATAAAAAGATGTAATTGATAAAACACAAGTACTACAGGTTAATTAAGAGCAGGTGAGTTCAGATAGGTAAGGTTGACAATACCATTACTGCCTGCAACACCTGGTAGAGGGGTGGGAGGTCGACCACAACATACCTGTAAGGAAAAGAAAAATAATCTAATTAGTCAAGGTACAGAGTTGATTTATTTAGTGTCAATTCAAGTTTATTACACGTTCTGGGTCTAGTAACTGTGTGTGTGTGTGTAAGTTTAATGTATGTCTATCGGCATTTTATGTTTCAATAAACTGTTGTATTTTTATTTTTATTTTATTGAATTGTGACACACACACAGGGGTGAACAGTGGTGAACAGTGCTTAAGTCAGTGAGAACAACTCAACAGTAACAGTGGTACCCAAGTTGACCTTCACAGTGAGGTCCCAGGTACCCAGTGATAACGGCCCGACCCATCAACCAGCGATGTGTTAATCCGTTCTACGATAGGAAGGCCTGGGACCACACCTCACTCATAGAACACCGTCTGTGATGGAACTACTACACCACGTGAGCCCCTCATAACACCATCTGTGGGGAATTACTACACCACGTGAGGCCCCTCATCCACCATCTGTGAGAGAATTACTACACCATGAGAGGCCCCTCATAACACCATCTGTGAGGGAATTACTACACCACGTGAGGCTCATAACACCATCTGTGAGAATTACTACACCACGTGAGGCCCCTCATAACACCATCTGTGAGGAATTACTACACCACGTGAGGCCCTCATAACACCATCTGTGAGGGAATTACTACCGTGAGGCCCTCATAACACCATCTGTGAGAATTACTACACCACGTGAGGCCCTCATAACACCATCTGTGAGGGAATTACTACACCACGTGAGCCCGCATAACACCATCTGGGAGAGTTACTACACTACGTGTTTGCTGTTCAACACCTACATTAATCTATATGTTCACTGTATGTTCATCCTTTCTCTAATGAAGGCGTTAAACCACCAATGTATGTAATAAGTCATTTATGTCCAACGTATATTTTCAGCCTTCGGGCTGCAGAACTTATTCAATAAACCGTTAATTATTATTATTATTATTATTATTACACACACACACACGGGGGTCCTCACCCCCAGGTAAATATTTAAAGTTCTCTCCTTTGTTTACTCTTGCTGTTTGGTAGCCGATAATCACCCCAGCTGTCACTGTCGCAGGGAGGCTGTCACTCTCGTGGGGAAGATGTGTCCCCTACCGACCCCCAACTGCTGCTTCTTCCCCACGCTCCTCCCACCATATGTCTCTCTCTCCTCAACTCCAACTGTGGGAGGATTGTGTGAGATTCTGAATGCCTTTGAGGTCGTGGCAACAGACACAAGCAGCGACCAGGACCCAGAGACTACCAGCTGACACACGACATTAACTCATGAAAACTCGACACACAAGTCAGTTTTCCTCCTCCCTCTCCTCTCTCCCTCCCACGTTACCTGACACTGATGAGACAACACCTGGATCATAATGGTTCTCTCAGGTAAGTCTCTCTCCGGTGACTGAAGACATGAGAGCACAGACGAAGACAATGAAGGTTGGCTACGTTTATAATACCAAGATGGCGGCTTAATATGGCGTCCAACTACACCTGAGACTCGACGGTAAGTAAATATATTATCTGCTGTCGGTGAGATGCAAGCAGGTGGTGTGGAGGGAGGGAGGGAAGGAGGTTGTGGAGGGAGGGAGGTTGTGAAGGGAGGGAAGGAGGAAGGGAGACAGTTTGTGGAGGAAGGAAGGAAACAGGTTGTGGAGGGAGGGAGTCAGGCAGGTTGTGGAGGGAGGGAAGGAGGTTGTGGAGGGAGAGTCAGGCAGGTTGTGGAGGAAGGGAAGGAGGTTGTGGAGGGGATGGAGGGGGACAGATAGCAGGGGACGATAAGCCAGCATCTCGTTGACTGGTAAGAACTTGTACACACAATATAATCTTATTCTACCTGACCGCCGGGTAAAACCTTCGTCGGCCCCACCCGCTCCAGATAACACACAACATCTTTCTTCACTATCTGACAGCATCACCGACCCACTGCACCATAAACCAGACTAGAGCACAATAACCACTCATCCATCACGTACCGTCACTCTTAAAATAAACACGTCACTTGATAATGGCAGACGTCACTTGGTAATGGCTGACGTCACTTGGTAATGGCTGACGTCACTTGGTAATGGCTAACGTCACTTGAATAAATTATTTGAGAGTTTTGATCCTGTTGTCTATAGCTGTGTCAGGGAGCCTATAGCACATGTACCTATGGCGACTGTGATCACTACCCCTTCCTCTGCCTCCTCTTCCTCTTCCTCCGGTTTCTCTCTTTCAGGACTCATCTCCCTCGTCCTTCTCATCTTCCTCTTAAATATTATTCATTATTGTTGTTATTGTTATTGGATGTCTCGACACGGAGGGGGAGGGATAGTCAGTGGTCACCCAGCAGGTCACCCACCTCATCCTTGTTTACCACTTGGTGACACCCGCTCAGGACGCCACCCTCCTGCACCCCTACACCAGGTCCTCCTCCCCTCCTGCACCCTACACCCAGGTCTTCCCACCAGGTCGTCCTCCCCCTCCTGCACCTTCACCAGGTCCTCCACCCAGGTCCTCCTCCTCCTTACCCCTACACCAGGTCCTCCCAGGTCCTCCTCCTCCTCCCTGCACCCTACACCAGGTCCTCCTCCTGCACCCCTACACCAGGTCCTCACCAGGTCCTCCTCCTGCACCCTACACCAGGTCCTCCACCAGGTCCTCCTCCTCCTCCTCCTGCACCTACACCAGGTCCTCCACCAGGTCCTCCTCCTCCTCCTGCACCCCACCAGGTCCTCCACCAGGTCGTCCTCCCCCTCCTGCACCCCTACACCAGGTCCTCCTCCTGCACCCTACACCAGGTCCTCCACCAGGTCGTCCTCCACCCCTCCTCCACTAGGTCCTTCTCCTCGTCAGCATCCACCACCTCCTCTTTACTCTCCCCTCATGCCCATAATCTCCCCATCCTCCTCCTCCCCTTCAGCCCTGCCTATTTCTTCCCATCTCTTCTCTCACCCAATCACAACTCCCCACAGTCCTCATTTTTTCTCTTTCCAATCTCCATTCCCCATTTCTCCTCAGGCCTTTCCTCCCACCCATCCAGTCTCCATCTCTCCTCTAAGCTTTACTCTTCCCCATGTCCTCCCCCTCCCTTCCCCCCCGCCTCCCTCCCCAACAGTCCCCCCCTTCCCCATTGATCCTACCCCGGTGTGATCTACCCCACACTCACACTCAGCCACCATCTACTCCATCCCTCCCCTCTCTCCACTACCATCCACTCCCTCCTTCACTGCCATCCCTCCCTCCTCCACCATCCCTCCCTCCTCCACTACCATCCACTCCTTCCTTCACTACCATCCCTCCCCTCTCCACTACCATCACTCCCTCCTCCACTACCATCCCTCCCTCCTCCACTACCATCCACTCCCTCCTCCACCTACCATCCACCCCTCTCCACTACCATCCCTCCCCTCTCCCTACCACCCTCCCCTCCTCCCATTACCACCCACCCCTCCTCCACTACCACCACTCCCTCCTCACTACCACCCACCCTCTCCTCCACTACATCCCTCCCTCCTCCACTACCATTCGTCATCAGCCATACCGTTGGCCCTGTTATCTCCAAACAATGACTTAACACTCACACGACCACCAAGAACACATTTCTACCAGTCATTACCATGCACAGCAACCACTCACTGCCACACCACCCCGCCCAGTTACCAACACCAGTCACGGTCAATAACAACCACAAATAATCACCATTCACACCAATTACACATAAATCACACACTATCAGAAGATGGACAACCACTACCTGGTCATTTAACATCGTCTCTTGACATTATTGAGAGTAGTATCTCCACCATCATGACATAAATCATAAACAAACATGGTCCCAGAATGGCCGCCTGGGTGACCCCGCTGCTAGGGTGAACTGGGACGCGAACAAGCAGAATCCACCCGGTATGTGGCCATGAAGAGCGCTGATTGGTTATTGCTCACCACCACTAATCCCCTTCAAAGTATTAAACACAAAACTCTAACCTAACTCTAACCTAACAACCTAACCTAACCTAACCTAACCTAATCTAATCTAATCTAACCTAACCTATAACCTAACCTAAAGCAGCACTACGGTATTGAACGAGGACCAGTCACACTACGTCACATAAGCAAGTTTTGATTCCCAGTGACGCACCCTGTTACGTAAGCCGGCACTATACTGAGCGGCGGGTCACAAGGCAGGTTACAGCAGGTCACCAAGCGGGTCACAAGGTCATGAAAGAAATGACGCCATACACTGTTCATTACCGAGGTATGTATATGTGGGGAGGCGAGGGAGTGGGGTGGAGTGATTGATGGTTCAGGGAGAAGATGGGAGGGAGTAAGATAAGGATGGGGAGGTATAGAATGGAAGAGGAGAGGAAAGGGATTTATAGGAGGAAGGAAGGAAGGAAGGAAGGAAGGAAGGAAGGAAGGAGGAAAGGACAAAATAATGAAGAGAAAAAAAAGAAAAATGACGGAGATAATGAAGGAAAGAAGGAAGGAGGGAAGGAAGAGGATGTGAGTGAACCAGATAAGAACCCCATCAGGGTCAGACCTTGGAGCCACCCGCCTCACAGTAGCCACTCACTATCACCTACAATCCTGCTCATTAGAGGCTCCCTGGCCCCGTGTTTCTCTCTTCTCCTAAGTCTTCCTCCTCCTCCTCCAACACCATCATCAGTGGCTCTCTTCTTCTTATTCTACTTCCTCCTCTTCCTAGACGTCATCCCCTCTTCCTCTTCCACCTTTTCTTCTCAGACGTCCCTCTCCTGCCACCATCTCCTCCTCCCCCGTAAGAGGGCCATCAGCAAGGAAGCCATCTGGTATCGACGTGATCTTACCCTGCAGTCAGTTGTGGCTAGTTAGTGGTCCAGCTCACACACACAGGGGACAAGTGGGCCAGGTGGTGGTCAGGAGAGAGTAGGGATGGTTAGGGGAGGTGAGTGGTGGTCAGGAGAGTAGGATAGATTGGGAGGCCAGGATGATGGGAGAGGTGAGTCAGTCGGTCAGGAGGGTAGGATGGTTAGGGAAGGGTAGGTGTGATGATCGGGAGAGGGTAGGATGATTGAGGAGTGGGATAGTTAGGGGAGGTGGGTGGTGGTCAGGAGAGGGTAGGATGGTTGGAGGGTGGGATGGTTAGGGGAGGTGAGTGTGGTCAGAGAGGAGTGGGATGGTTGGGGGAGGGTAGGTGGTGGTCAGGGGGGAGTGGGGTGGGGGGTAGGTGGTTAGGGGTAGGTGGTCAGGGGGGGTAGGTGGTGGTCAGGGGGAGTGGTGGTAGGGGATAGATGGTGGTCAGGCGTGGCCAGTCGGTGATCAGGAGGAAGAGAGGCATTGGTCAAAAGCAAAAGAGGAAAAGATGAAGGAAAAGGAGGACCGAAGGAAGGAGATGAGAAAGTGTGATGAGGGGAGGAACATGGAGGAGAAGAGGAGGAACAACAATAACATCAAAAAACAACAACAACAACAACACAGGCCAGAGTCTGTATAAACCCTAGAGGCATCTATAACTCTCCAGAGGATAAACATAAACTTAGTCTAGGTGAAGGAACAGCAGCAGAGAGCAGGCCAAGAGCAACAGCAGTAAGGAGCAGAAACACTAACGTAAGGAGCAGAAACACTGACGTAGAGCAGAAACAGTAGCAGCAGCCATCGCCCCTGAAACGGAGAGGAGATGACACGACGAACACTATAAGAGACCATTAGAAGTTGAACTGGGAGAGAGATATTGGGATCTCTGATCAATAGAAACTAACGAAAATATCCTGAATGAATCCACTTTCCTTATAGACCAGCGCCAGGATTCGCCCCAGTCGGAATGGGTGACGTCGTTACTCCTCCAAAGTGGGATATCGTTTAGAGTGAAGAAAGGAGACAGGTATGATTTAAGATGATATTTTGATTCGAAAGGAAATTTTTCTCCTGGATGGGTTGGAGGTTGAGGAGGGGGGGGAGGAGGAGACGGGGAGGTAAGGGTTGGAAGGAGGAGGAAGTACAAGGAGGAAGAGGTTTAGGGAAAGAGAAGGGGACAAGAGGAAGATAAGGAGGAAGAGAAAGAGGAAAAGAAAGTAAGAAGAGGAGGAGGAGGAAGAGAAGGAAGACAAGACGAAGAGGAAAAGATGATCCCTGTTCACAAGCTTTCTCAGCGTCCTCTCACACTCCAACTGCCCCATCCTCTTAATATGAGGAGGAAGAGGAAAGGAAGAGGAAGAGAAAGGAGAGGAAGAGGAAGGAGGAGGACTGTCAACCCCCAAAAATATTTTGACGCCACTTGAGTCCCCAGAGAGCGACCCCCGGCACCACCCCCATAAAACGGGGGCCATTTCACTCTAAACCCCAGAACCCCCAGATGTGACCCCAGTAGAACCCCCCTGATGTGACCCCAGTAGAACTCCCCTGATGTGACCCCATAGAACCCCCAAGTACCCCCAGATGTGACCCCAGTAGAACCCCCCGATGTGACCCCAGTAGAACCCCGATGTGACCCCAGTAGAACCCCTGAAGGAGAGAGGAGAGGAGAGGAATGAGTATAGAAAGAAGGGAGGAAGGAAGGATAGGATAAAGGAGACAAATGGAGGATAGAAGAGGAGGAGGAGGAGGACGGAAAAGGGAGGTGATGGAGACGGAAACTAATTGGGCAGATCGTGGTGGTGTGATGAGGACGCTTGGTGGCAGCCTTTGTGTTTATGGATGGGGTGGGTGGGTGGGGTGGGTACTGTGTGGATGGGTGATTCGTACTCCTCCCTCACTATCTGTCACTCAGCTGGTCTCTCCTCACCATCCGTCACTCAGCTGACTCTCCTCACCATCAGTCACCACACAAGCACCATACTATCAATTCTCACAGTCAGGAGTTACCATTCACATGCCACTCACACTAATATATAATAACCCCTTACATGAGTGCCTGGCCTCACTCCACACACACCGTCACTCATTCATACACTCATCTCTCCTCCTCCTCCTCACCACTCACTCATTTATACGCCTCTTCTCTCCTCCCTCCTCTCTCTAGTCAACAAGGAGCCCCTCACCGTCCACTTGAGATACTGTTACTCGCTATGTTATCTTAACCATCTTACCTGTTATCACATTAAGGAGCCGTTATCTTAGCTATTTAACCTGAAATAATAATACTCAAGGCAGGAGAGAGAAAAAAAGGGAGAGAGAGAGAGAGACGCAGGTTCCTTCACCATATAGAGAACCCAACACACAGCCACCTGTTTACCTATCAAACACTGTCTACCCATTCACACGCCTCCCTACCCCACACGCCTCGGTCCCTCACACGCCTTCGTCCCTCCACACGCCTGGTCCCTCACACGCCTGGTCCCTCACACGCCTCCTCCCCACCCCACACGCCTCCCTCCCCCACACGTCTTCCTAACACGCCTCTTTCCCACACGCCTCCCTTCCTCACATGTCCCCTCTACGCCCTCCCTCACGCCTCCCTCCCCCACACGCCTTCCTCACACGTCTTCCTCACACACCACCTCACATGCCAACCTAACCTAACCTAATTTCTCACTATGTTTTTCCTCTTACGACAGACAGACAGACAGACAGACAGATAGATATTAACCAATCAAAGTCAGAAAAAATATCCTTACACAATATCACAACATAAAAAACACATACGTCTTAATAACCAATCAAAATGGCGCCGAAACGCACCATTCTAAACCACTAGCCAATTACAATGCGCCAAAATACATCAGCCAATTCACCGTTATAAACCAACACAATTACATCGCGTCAAAAATCACCATCTGCCAATCACAAGCTGCGAAAAAGTTACTAAAACAATAAACGTCAACTGCTCTGAGTCCATACGCTTAGATAACCTTACGTTAATCTCTCTTTTCATCCTCCTCCACCTCTCCTATGTTCTCTCCCTCTTTCTAGTTCTCTTATACACACCTTCATCTTTCCCTTGTCATCCTCTTCCCTTTCTCTGGCCCCAATCTTCCTCCTCTTACCCTCTTCCCTCCCTCTTGCCCCAATCTTCCTCTTTGTCCTTCTTTCCGCCTTACTCGTGTCCTGTTTCCTTCTTCTTCTTTCTTCCTCTTGTCCTCCCTCCCCTCTTCACAAATCCCAGCTCAGTCTCGGGCCCAAATTTTTGTCCTGGGAGGTTGTGTGTGTTGATCTCTCTCTCTTCTCTCTCTCTCTCTCTCTCTCTCTCTCTCTCTCGCTTTCATTGCATTCTCTCCTTATCTGTGTGTGTGTGTGTGTGTGTGTGTGTGTGTGTGTGTGTGTGACCTTGATCAAGTACCTACTGTAAGTGGCCATACACAACAAAACCTTACCTATTAAAACCCTTATGGTGGGTGTAGGGTGGTGGGTGGGTGGGTGGGTGGGTGGGTGGTGATGGGTGGTGGTTCCTCATTATTATTCAGGCCAGTGTTGTAAATATCAGTATTATTGTACCTCTGGCGGCAGCACTGTAAACCTCTCAACACGTGACCATGTTTGTTGGTGGTTGTGTGGGGGAGGGAGGGGGAGGGGGGGAGGAGAGGAGGGGGAATGGAGGAGAGATGAGAAGAAGGAAGGTGAGGGAGAGAGGAAAAAGAAGAGGACGGAAGAAAGAAAGAAAAAGTTAAAAGAGTGAAGTGGAGAAGGAGAGAGAGGAGAGACAAGGGAAAGAGAAAAAAGAAACGGAGAAAGAGTAAAGAAATAAAACAAAAGAACATGGAAGAAATAAAGTAAAAAGGACAAAAGAGAGAGAGAGAGAGAGAGAGAGAGAGAGAGAGAGAGAGAGAGAGAGAGAGACCTCCCAGCTTCCAGACGACGAGGATAATGGTGGAAATAGTCACTTGTTCTTATATGGTTCCGGGAGGAGGGGAAGAATCTCTCCCTCCAGCCCCCCCTCCCCCCACAACACGAGAGGAGGGGGGGGCGGCAGGAGGTGGGGGGGCGGCAGGGAGGGGGGCGACAGGGGAGGGATGAGGAGGAGGCAGGGGAGAGAAGGGAGGGGTGTATGTCTGTCCACACACACTAACACCACATGGGATTATCACCAGCTACCACCATCCTCACCTACCACCATCACCACCACCACCATCACCACCTACCACCATCACTAGCTACCACCATCCTCACCTACCACCAACCTCACCACCACCATCACCACCTACCACCATCACTAGCTACACCATCCTCACCTACCACCAACCCACACCATCACCACCTACCACCATCACCACCTACCACCATCACTAGCTACCACCATCACTAGCTACCACCATCCTCACCAACCACCATCACTAGCTACCACCATCACTAGCTACCACCATCTCCACAACGACTTACTTCTACCACTCTCACAAGGTCTCCTACCACCACCACCACCTCGGGAGATGAGGCCCACGTGAACACCTGACGTATAGCGTATGTCACCTGGCTGAAGGGGTTAATTAATTCTATGCCACAGGTGTGAAAGCCTTAATCAATCAACGCCCGGTAGGTGACGCTGCTGCTGAACCGGGAGAATCCATAACACCATACCGGGAGAGAGAGAGAGAGAGAGAGAGAGAGAGAGAGAGAGAGAGAGAGAGAGAGAGAGATTGATTCTTAAGGTTGATTTCTCTCGGAAATGGGGAAAGAAATGGATGGGAAGATCCTGCACTTCCTCCCCTCTCTTCCCATTTCTCCCCTCTTCCTCAAGTCTCCACCTCTACTATACTCCTCTCACCCTTCTCCCCTCCCTCCCCTCTCCCCTCCTTTCCCCTTTTATTTTACCCTTCCCCCTTACCCTCTCAACCCTAAGTAGGTAAACAGTAACTAATTCTGTAAGTAAGAAAGAAAGAAAGAAAGAAATAGTAAGATAGAGAGAGATGAGACAAAGAGAAAAGGAGAGAGAGAGAGAGAGAGAGAGAGAGAGAGAGAGAGAGAGAGAGAGAGAGGAAAAAAAAGAAGTGAAGATGACATAAACAACACCAGTACTCATCACTGGGGCAACAGTCATTAGTTGACAGTTCTCTAAGGTGACACGATACACCTTAAGTCTATCACCAATATTAACACATTTCTTGGTTTTGTTTGTTGTTTGTTTATTGTTGTTTGTTGTTTGTTTTTATTGCGTGTTTTGTTTATTTTGTTGTTGTTTGTGTTTTGTTCATTTGTTTAGTTTACAGGTAATATCACGAGAAGGTAAACAGATTATTCAGGGACTGGGGGAGGTTGTAAGGGCAATTTGGAGAGCTTATCCCTTATCCACCAGCCCTTAATCTAGAGCCCTCAGCCAAGGACCCTCAGAGACCTCAACTTCGTCAGGATGTCACCACCAGGTCCTACCAGTTGTTGGCCCGGCCCATCACCCTGCAGACACGCCTCTCATCTTGTAGACACGCCCCTCATCCTGTAGGCACGCCCCTCACCCCGTAGACACGACCCTCACCCCGTAGACACGACCCTCACCCCGTAGACACGACCCTCACCAAGTAGACACGACCCTCACCAAGTAGACACGCACCTCACCCCGTAGACACGCCCCTCACCCCGTAGACACGCGTGGGGTGTGGAAGGCGTGGGTGTAGAGGAAGGCGTGAGCGTAATACTGGTGGTGAGGGAGGGCGTGGGCGTAATACTGGTGGAGAGGGAGGGCGTGGGCGTAATACTGGTGGTGAGGGAGGCGTGGGCGTAATACTGGTGGTGAGGGAGGGCTGGCTGTCACCGTGTTATTGGAAAGCGATAAATGACTCCCCGGGATGATGGCCAACTGGACAACGCTTACACCCCCACCTGCTGGGGAGACTAGAGGGGAGAGGGGGAGTGGGGAGAAGGGGAGGGGAGAAAGATAAAGAGGTGAGAAGAGGATAAGGGAGAATTGGAAAAGGAGGAAGAGAGAGAGAGACGGGAGGAAGAAGGTAGCAAAGGGACAGAAGGGAAGGAAGGCGGAAATGGTGGTGGGTGAGTTGTAGTGGACGGACGGACAGAGATTGGGACGGAGGGTAAGGTAGAGGAGGGAGGGAGGGAAGGAGGGAGGGAGGGAACAGGACAATGGGGAGACTAATGTGATGACTCTCTCTCTCTCTCTCTCTCTCTCTCTCTGTGGGTGAGGCTGCGCTGCTCTGCTTATCTATTCAAAACAAAGTTCCATCTATACAAAGAGTTCAACCAGTTCAAAAAAGATCACCTGTTCACAAAGTTACATTCCATTCCAAAACTTCCACTCCGTTTCAAAAGTTCTATTCCGTTTAAAAACTTCCACTCCGTTCCAAAAGTTCCACTCCGTTCCAAAAGTTCCATTCCGTTCCAAAAGTTCCACTCCGTTCCAAAAGTTCCATTCCGTTTAAAACTTTCCACTACAATCAAAAAGGTTCACTCGGGTTAAAAGGTTCCACAGCAGCAGTAAAACAGTATGGTGCAGTAACCTGTGATTGGTCTAGACAAGGTTAATTACCTAGAAGATGGTTAATGGCTGTTAAGATGAAGAAGAGGTGGAGGAGAAGGAGAAAGAGGAGATGATGTAAGAAGGTGATGTTAGGAGGAGAGAAGTGAGAAGGAGAGGAGAAGGGAGAGAAAAGGGAGAGGTGTAGTGGTGAAAGGGAGAAAAGGGAAGGGAGCATTAGCGAAAGTGAGAGATGGTAGAGGAAGAGAGAAGAATGGGAGAGAAGAGGGTCACGTAAAAGGAGAGTGACGGAAGAGGTAAAAAGACGGGGAGGGTGACAGGAGAGACGGTAGTCCTCGACAGGAAGTCTCAAGTGTTACCAGAACTTCATCCTCGACCTCCACACACAAAAATGATGGATATATTAAATTAGTTCACATGCTCAACACTTGGAGAGAAGGTGAGTGTGTTAAAGTGAACATCTGGAGGTTGTTAGTCTTATGTTCTACCCAAGTAAGCGTGAAGACCTTCGTTATCCGGGACCGACACGCTGAAAAATACCTGTAAACCGCATATAGAGAATCCAGTGACCCCCCCCCGCCCCTGCACACGAGCCCTCAACATACGCGGTAATTTATAAGTTTATTTTATTATTACGGTTTATGAAGTAATTTATTCCAGTTTATTTCATTCTTCCGGTTTATGATGGTTGTTTTTCCGTCAATTAAAAACTAACTAGAGAAAATTGCTTCTTTTGTTTTAATATAAAGTTATGAAGATAGAATAATGGACACTCGTATTTCTTCCTCATTTTCCTACCTTTTTGTTTTATCTTCTCACCTTCTCCCTCTCTTCTCTTCTTTTATCCCTTTCTTACTTCTCCTTTCTTATCTTCCCCTTATCTATTCCCCTTTCCTTTCCCTTTTCCTCCTCCTACCCATTCTTTCCCCTTTCTCTCCATAATAGCTACCTCACTATGTCGTTTTCCCCTTCTTTCCTTTATTCCCTTTATTCCCATTCCCCTTTCTCTCCCCTTCGTTACCCTTTCCTTAAACATCAATAAGCCCTTAAGTCAACTTCTGGACCAGATTATCCTTTTAAGTGTGTGTGTGTGTGTGTGTGTGCGTGTGTGTGAGTGTGTGTGAGTGTGTGCGTGTGGACATACATTACATTCACCACTAAACATTCACTATTATAGTTGACTTAACATTCATACAACTGTTAAAACTACAGTACATCTTTTGAGAGAGAGAGAGAGAGAGAGAGAGAGAGAGCTTTATCACCCAGCGTGGTCAGTATTACCTAATATTACAACACCTTATATCCTGACCAGTAATTGTTCATGACATACCTGGGGAGGAGGGGAGGAGGAGGAAGGCTGATTGGGGAGGAGGAAGGAAGGAGAGAGAGAGAGGTTGAGGGAAGGGGAGGAGAGGGAGAGGGAAGGGTTCTGAATCCCTAAGGTCGGATTTACCACCGCTTAGAGAATCCTTATTTGTCTCTCCTGCCTCTCCTCTCCTCCCTTGTCCTTACTTCTATCCCTCCCTCCCTCTCGTCCTTACTTCTCTATCCCTCCCTCCCTCTCCCCGTCCTCACTACCCCCCCCTTCCGTCCTCCCCCCCCACCAAAAAATAAGTTTAATTAATTTTTCATCGGTTATAAATCCCTGTAGTCATATTTGGTCCATCAATGTTGTTCACTTTGTTCGGTTTTATTACGTCGACGTGTAATAAAAAATAAATAAATAAACAAGTAATAAAATACAGATCATATAGAAATAATGAATAAAAAACAAGAAATAAAAATCACGAATAAAATTAAGTTAAAATGAGAATAAACAGCAAGGAATAAAAAAATAAATATCTAAAAATAAAAAAAAAACGAAGAAATAAACGAACAAAAACAAAAAAACTCACCACAATTGTAAATACAAAAAAATAAAATAAAAACAAACAGAAAAAGATCCCGAAGAGTCACTTAGGAAAGGAGTTGAGAGAGAGAGAGAGAGAGAGAGAGAGAGAGAGAGAGAGGTAGAGAGAGAGAGAGAGAGAGAATAAACCCTAAAAAGAAAAAAAAAACAGAATTCAGGGCGAGAGGAAACGGGGAAAATAGCCATCTTTTTCCCCGCCATTTTGTACTACTAATAATAATAAATTGAAGGAGATGCTAGTTGCTGGGGTGTAATCCGGCCTTGTTATAACAACCTCCAATATCTGACAAGTTTCCCTCTGCTAATATTACGGTGACAATAGCTGGGGGAGGAGGAGGGGTGAGAGGGGGGGTGAGGAGGAGGGGTGAGAGGGGTGGGAGGTGAGGAAAGAGGGGTAAGGGAGGGGGTAAGGGGAGTAGGAGGAAGAAGAAGAAAGGGTTAGGAGGGAGAAGGGAAAGAGGAGTGAGAAAAGGACAATGGGGAGAGAAGAAGAGGAGAGGAGAAGGAAGAGAGGACATGAAGGAAAGGAGGATAGGAAGGAAGGAGAATATGGAAGGGGAAGAAGGGGAAGGGGATAGTACTGGGGAGAAGGGAGGAAGGAGAAGATGAGGATTGTGGAGGAGGAATGAAAGAGGAACAAAAGAATAATTAATAAAAAGAAGAGAGAGGAAGAGGAGGAATGAGAGAGGACCATCGCCCTTTTACAGGTATTCCCTACCCTCCCTTCCCTTCCCCTCCCATCCCCTACTTCACCCCCACCCATCCCGGAAGCGACCTGGCCGATACTAAGGGCTTAGCTACAGGTCAGTGCCCCCTCTCTCTCTCACCTTCCCCCATCCCTCTCCTCCCTCCCTCTTACCTCCCCCATCCCTCTCTCTCCTTCCCTCACCTCCGTCTCACCTTCCACCCCTCCCTCTCTCCTTCCCTACCCTCCATCTCTCCTTCCCTTCCCTCCCTCTCTTCCCCCCTCCCATCTTTCTCTCCGTCCCCCGTGATAACTCCTACCTTACAGATCATACGATAAAATGACCTGAGACCTGCTGGACCTGTGACCTGCTAAGAACCTGTGACCTGCTAGGACCAGTGACCTGCGAGGACCTATGACCTGCTAAGAACCTGTGACCTGCTAGGACCAGTGACCTGCGAGGACCTGTGACCTGCTAAGAACCTGTGACCTGCTAGGACCCCCCATCCTCAGGAGCTACTATGCACTAAATGGACCTCGAGAGTGCTGGGATGACGCCTGCTGGGGGCTGGGTCAGGTGTTGTGGGTGTACGATAACTTGGATGTGGGCAGCAGGTAGGGTCAGGGGCAGCAGGTAGGGTCGGGGGCAGCAGGTAGGGTCGGGGGCAGCAGGTAGGGTCGGGGGCAGCAGGTAGGGTCAGGGGCAACAGCTAGCCACAGGGGGTCGGCGGGTCCAGCGCTCTGATAAACGTGTCTAATTTCTGGCCGGGTCCTGTAATGGCGGCCATATTTACCATGTGTCCGCTCATGCACACCCAGACACTCTCCCAAGGCTTTGTCCGGCTACTGGGCCTTCTACCTCACCTCCCGAGAGAGAGTCCCAGGGTAATGTTTTCCTCCCCACTGCTACATGTTGCATCCCCACAATAACACAAGAGCTTCAACTTCTCCCCTACAGGCAGTGCTGGCTGGTTATTAAGCCCCGCATTGTCCTCCTATTCTCTCTTTGTTTTCGTGTTTCTCTTTTCATTTATCTTCAAGTCTCGGCGATTCACTATTTGCTATTTTCTTGTTTTGGATGGAGAGTCAACATAGATGTGCAAATCGTGTTGACATGGATCAGCTGAGCTCGTCACCCATAAACACGAAGAAGGATCGACAACATAAAAGTCCAAGACGTACCCTGATTGGTTAATTTACCGGGTGGATCTGACTCTGTGATTGGTCCAACTCCCCCCCCTCCCTCCTCCCTCACCCTCGCCATAACAGAGTTGAAGTCGACAAGGGTGTATACGTCTGTTAGGTTAGGTTAAGTTAAGTTAAGTTAGGTTAGGTTAATAGACTCCCAGATAACAGACTCTCCTTTAACTGACTAACAGATAATAGATTCGATTACAGCAGAGTAACAGCAGCAAACACTCCCCAGTTGAGAGATAAATATAACAGCCCCCTACACAGCATAACTCAGGACAGCCCCCACACAGCACAGCAGTCATTGATTCCCTCCGCTGCTGCATAATTCACTCCAAGACCCGTATAACACATTACTATCTCCCCTCCCCCCACCCGAAGAGGCTTATCGGTAGCCTTGTTATGTAATTTATAACCAAGTCCCGAGTTTACATATTTCACAGTCATTAATTACGTTAAATAATTCCCAAGAGCAGGAGGCGACAGGATGAGTTGTGAGGATGTGGGAGTGAGAGGTGTTGGTGATGAGGTAGGGTGGTGGTGAGGGTGGATGGATGTTATGAGGGTGGTATGATGCTTGGTGTGAGTGGTGATGGTAGTGGTGAGATAGTCAAGAATACTAAATATATTAAGAGTACCTATAACTTCCCTCCCCTCCCGTTAACAGGTAAAGACACAACAGGCAGCGCGTTAACAGTATTCACCACAACAACAGTGGCCACGGAAGACAGTTTAAAGGAAGGTGGAATATGAAAGAGCTGTCAAAAAAATAATGAATACACACAACCTACACAAAGTCTCTCGTCCATTATAGTGAGACTGACATCAATCAACTGCAGCAGGAGGAGGAGGAGGAGAGGAAGAAGAAGAGGGGGAGGAAGAAGAAGAGGGGGAGGAAGAAGAAGAGGATGAAGAAAAGGAGGAGAAAAGGGTGAAAAACAAAGAGAAAAAAGAGGAGGAGGAGGAGAGGGAGGTGGGAGGGGGATGAAGAAGAGGAAGAAGAGCAGGAGGAGGAGAAAGAGTGAGAATTTAGAGGAGGAGGAGGAGGAGGTGGAGGATAAAACGACTATAAAGGTCTTTTAGGGGGCACTGTGGGTCGTTTAGGAATGATAAAAACGACCATAGTCTTCGTCTGGTTTTATGGGGGGGGGTCGTCTAAGTGTGTCGTGGACAATAATACATAGGTTTCTGCTGGTCGTTTTATTAAGAAGAACGACAACAAAGGCGTAGAGGTCGTTCAAGTGGCAAAGACGACCATTTTACGGGGGTTTCAGGGGGTGGCGATGAGTACGACTATGAGGTTTCTTTTACAGCACAGGGGGGTCGTCCAAGGGTCGTCTTGTAGAGGAGCCATGACCCTGTTGAGTGACTGACAGGAATAGGTCATGTTTAAATCCTTCCTCCCTCCCCGCCCCTTCTCTCTCCCTTCACCCCTTCCTTTCTACCTAACACCCTTTTCATTCTCCCTTTCCTCCATTCATTTCTCCTCGCCCTTCCACCTTCCTTCATCCTCCTTTCCCTTCAACCCCCTCCATCATCCTTCTCTCCAATTTCTCTCTCACCTTGCCCTCCCTCTCTCCATCTCTCATCTCGTGACGTTGAGATCTGGCGAAAATTTATAATCACTAAAGATGTGGGACTGAGAGGGGGAGGGAGGGGTAGGAGAGGGAGGGGGTAGGAGAGGGAGGGGTAGGAGAGGGAGGGGGGAAGGAGGAAGGAGAAAGATTACTGTGGTAGGATGGAAGAGGAAAGAGGAGGGAAAAGGAGGGGGGTTTACTGTGGAGGGAAGGGAGGGGAGGGGATAGTGATAGGAATCCAACTGACCCCCTATCCACTGTTCCCCTTACCCATATCCACTACAACTATCCCCCTTACCCATATCCACTACAACTATCCCCCTTACTCCCTATCCACTATCCCCCTTACACCTGCTTTGGGATCAAACTAATTATCAGTAATTCACAGTCGTGTTCGCTGGGTCGGAAACACTCGCCAACACTACAACCTCGTGCGCTTGTCGATGCTCTTTTATTTTTCTCCTCTGAAGTACACCGATATCACACGACCTCCATCATCAACACATCGGCTATAATCTTGTGCATCATCAGCCCGTAAGTTCTCTGAGGGGAGGATTTAGGTGCTGGTGAATGTTTTTTCCTTATTTATGAATGAGATAAGTAAAGACGCATAAAAGGCAGGTGTAAATACTAGTATATTACCAAAAGGGTTAACAAGACCGCGAAATTTTTAGTACCTAGCCAATGAGCCTCTATGACGACAGGGTAGACTCGTATGTTAATAACGTCTCGAGTTCGGGTTCTTTACCAAGTTCGGTCGTTTAGTTTCTCTTGTAAATATTTATACAAAAAACACTAAAGTACAAGAACCAGGTGTAAAATTAGTACTAAAATTACGTTACAGGTAATAAATAATGAATAGTTAGCCAGTAGTTTTTAATGCCTATACGTTTTAAATTACCAACAGGCCATAATTATTAAGGTATAGTCACTGAGCCTCCAGGATACTACATGTAAACTCGTTTCTCATATCGGTGACGTCACTCCTGATGGTCGTCACACCTGGTGAGTCTCTCCTCTACACTGTATATAAATGAAGCTTAAAGCCGTTACTAATCTTGATATAACGCTGCTGCCTCTCTGTGGTGGGCGTCTTATGACCTTCAAGGAGGGAGAGAAAAAAAGGACTAAAGTATCGTAACAGTTGATAAAGATGACAACTATTGACGATGAAGAGATCAGGCAGCCGTCTCTCTGTCTGAGCTCACCTGTACTGGACCAGCTAAACCCAGGATCAGTAACACCCTGAGCTACACCCTGGACCAGACACACCCTGGATCAGTAACACCCTGAGTTACACCCTGAGCTACACCCTGGACCAGCTACACCCTAGACCAACTACACCTGGCCACGGGGTGTGTCTTCTGTGTCATATAACCTTCATCAGCTTAAGACCATCCTGCTACCCCCCTCCCCCCCCCTCCCCCCTCAGGCCAGGGACAACAGCTATGACAAGTTGTCTCATCTCTCCCGCCATGTTTATTCCTCAGGTTAAAAAAAGAAAAAACATCACCAAACATGATATTCTGTCCCTCCGTCTGTCCTCCGTCTGTGTGTCTGTCCCTCCGTCTGTCCTCCGTCTGTCCCTCCGTCTGTGTCTGTCCCTCCTGTCGTCTGTGTCTGTCTCGTCGTCCCTCCGTCTGTGTGTCTGTCCTCCGTCTGTCCCTCCGTCTGTGTGTCTGTCCCTCCGTCTGTCCCTCCGTCTGTGTGTCTGTCCCTCCGTCTGTCCCTCCGTCTGCCCCTGTGTCTGTCCCTCCGTCTGTCCCTCCGTCTCCTGTGTTTACAACGTGTGGGAGACGTGAAGCACTGCAGTCATCGTCACCACACACCCGGTGCTGGTGGGAAAGGGTGGTGGAGGGTGGGCCAGGTGGGTTGGTGGAGGGTGGGCCAGGTGGGTTAGTAACACTGTCAGGGAAGGTTATAAGGGCTTCAGTTCTTCAAGGATCTTAGGTTAAATTCTTCCTCAATATCATCCACCAGATGACGCCTTTAGCGGGTCACAACAAGCTAAGGGAACATTAAGAACGGCTAAAATGTCACCCATACTGCCCTGAGACTGTAGATGATGGACACAGGTTGCTTTATCTATAGTTAAGAGGTGATTATATTACTTACGGCTCCGAGAATAGTGTTGTGGGAGGGGGGGTGGGGGGTAGCTGGCTGACTGGGTAGCTGGCTAGATGGCGCTCGTTAAATCATTGCTTCGAACTCCATAACCAAATTAAATGCCTCGCCAGAATACTAAACGCGTTGGTGTAATAGTTGGCAGCGATTTTCGGGGCTGACAGATGCTTCTATTTATGTGACAACGAATTCATATTAGTAAGAGTTATGACCTATGCTAATTACCCCTCGGCATGGCCTCTGTGTGTGTGTGTGTGTGTGTGTGTGTGTGTGTGTGTGTGTGTGTGTATGTGTGTATCTTGGTGGTGATGTTTTATAGTTAAGTGATCAATAATTCCGGTGGGTTTTTTATGCTAAGGATGATTATGATGTAGAGCTGAGGTGTGTGTGTGTGTGTGTGTGTGTGTGTGTGTCTGTGTGTGTGTGTGTGTGTGTGTGTGTAGATTTATATAGCTGGCTCACGATATATGTTTATTAATGGTTGCTAAATATTCCTTGCCCCTAACCCCCACCCCCAACTACTGCCCCTGATGACTTTACTATTGCCCCTCCTGCCCTCACTCCACTCCCTCAGTCTAACCTCTTCCCGTGTAACTCTCTCCCTCCTTTCCTTTCTCCCTCACCTCTCCGTCCCTCCCACTACCCTGTGTCACTCTCCCCACTCCTTCTTTTCCTCCCTCCCTCTGTGTGTTACTCTATCCCTCACCTATCTCTCTCTCCCTCCCACTCTCTCTCACCTCTCTCTCTGTCCCTCCCCCTCCCCATCCCTCCACAAGGTCACTCACCTCTCCTCTCCTCTTGCCTCGACCTCACGCCGGCGCTCTTCCCTCTCTCCTCTCTTCCATCCATCTCTCTCTCTCTCTCTCTCTCTCTCTCTCTCTCTCTCTCTCTCTCTCTCTCTCTCTCTCTCTCTCTCTCTCTCCCACCTCTCTCCTCCCTTTCTCTATCCTTTTTCAAGTGTTCTTCTTTATCTTTTTTCTTCCTACTCTATCTATCTTGTTCCTCTTCTTTTTATCCTGTTCTCACCGCCTCTCTCTCTCTCTCCTTGTCAGCATTAAATGAGTGAAAATAAAAGAACAACAAAGAATATGAAAAATAAATAACAGAATAATGAGAGGGAGAGAGAGAGAGAGAGAGAGAGAACGAACGAGGGTGCAAGACGATAAAAGGAATTCCCCCGTTTGGAGTCAGCTGACGAAGCGTCAACAAACCTTCAGGACACAAGTGACAATAAGCTAATCATAAACCGACTATAAATCAAAATCAGGGCGATAAAACCGAGATAAACCAGGACGTATACGACCGACACACGTACACACACACACACACACACACACACACACACACACACACACACGTACACACACATTCTCAGAAAATCATCCTAAGTTAAATTTTTGCGACGTGAGACTAACAAACGAATATAAAAATTATCAAAAATTCACCGTAAGTTAAAATTTGCGACGTACGACAACAAACATGGAAAAATTCGCAAAAAGTCTTAAGTTTAAACAAAAAAAAATCCATCCTTAGGGACAGAAGAGCAGGAGCCAGCACAGGTACAGGTTAAGCCACGATACATATATGGTGGAGTAAAGTGACGGCCCCGACACCTGCCTTAACTACTGCCCCACACACACACACATAGTTACGGGAGGAGAAATTAACATACGAATGTTTGAGGATGTCGAGGTGACCCACCAAGCAATGTCAGCTATTATTGGAGGAAATGTCAGCCACCATCAGCAAATTTCAGCCACCATGGCAGCATATATCAGCCAACACCACACGCCAGCCACCAACAGGCGTCAGCCACCAGTAAACATCAGCCAGCAGTAAACGTCAGCCACCATAGCAGCACACACGTCAGCCTGGTCCCCACACACAGTTTCACAACTTCATATTTTTTGCAGGTAGTCCAAGTCATTTGGTAGACATCAATCTTATATAAAGCAAAGGTAGCGATAGCATCGGGACCCTCGCTGGACAATGCCTCCCCGCCTCCCTGAGGTTCCAACACCGTCACCAGCCGTTCCAACCCTTCTGGGACAATCTGGAAGACACTAACGTCGCCCTAACCCGTTTATCTGTTTGTTTATACCCGTTAGCGGATACTCTAACGTTTATATGCTTATATACATCCCATAGCGGTGTATTATATTGATACAGACGACGACTACAGGTGGGATAGAGCGAGGGAAGAGCACCAGCCGGGACGATACAACTGGCGGGGTGACCAGCGCGGGGTAGATTCTAGTAGACTGAGGCAACAGCGACCTCGTTTAGCAGTGCAGCATCATTTCGTCTATTGTTGCGCTTATTGTTGCAGCCATCGGAGAGTGCAACAAAACAAGATGCCGCATCACTCCATCGTCTATATGCCCGTCAGGAGGGAGAGGAGGTCTTGATGATATCCTTTACGAGGGAGTGGAGGTCCTGACGATATCCTTCAGGAGGGAGTGGAGGTCTTGACGATGTCCTTCAAGCCCACCAGGAGAGGAGCAAGAAGAGGTGGTCAGGTTCAGCAGATATCCTCCTAGTCCCGCCAAGAGGGAGCAGAGGTCCTACACTCCTACAGTATCGAATATCCTTTAATCCTTCAGCTGAACTGTACCTTCTTCCTGCTGCCCATCCTGGTCACTGGAGTCCCAAGTTTACTGGTTTACATAAGACTCAGTATACATAAAACCGTGTACATAAAACCGTGTACATAAAACCGTGTACATAAAACTGTGTACATAAAACCGTGTACATAAAACAATGTACAATATAAATGTACAATATAAGTGTACATAAAACAGTGTGTACATGTGAACAAGACGTTGGTAGAGTCAGCGAGTCATCATGCACAACATAAGTCAAGCCACTAAGCCAAGTCAGACCAGGTTACTAAGTCAACTCACTTGTCCCAGCCTGACACAGTGAAGACAAACCATTGGCTAATATAACACAGTAGAACCTTACCCCCGTCTCTCACTACTGCCCCGACCTCTTCCCCAGCAGTTCGCGTCTCCTCCTCCTCCTCCCACAGTACCCATCCCCTCCTCCTCCTCCCACAGTACCCATCCCCTCCTCCTCCTCCCACAGTACCCGTCCCTTCCTCCTCTCCTCCCACAGTACAGATCTTGTCTGCTCCTAACTTCTCTTTTCCCTCCTTGAGCACCTCGGTTACCTCCTCCTCCTCACCCCCCACTGACCACAACAAATTCTCAACACAGATCTTCATAATGGACTAAATAACATCAATTATAAAGCCATTTAACCATCAGCAACATGTCAGTACTAAAGGTAACTTGTATTAAGTCATAACAGTAATTACAAGTCACAATTAAACTCAATAATGAACAGTAATTCAGAGTCTTGTACTGCACAACACAGCACAGTACACTACCGCTCCTGGTCCTGCATTGAAATGTTGAGGAGGAGGAGGCGGGGGTCTTGGAGGGTCCTGGGGGTTCTGAGGGGTCCTGGGGAGTCCTGGAGGGTTCTGGGAAGTCTTGGGGAGTCCTGGGGAGCCCTTGAGGGTCCTGAGGGGTCCTGGGGGTCCTGGGATGCTGTCAGTATTGTTTTAGCTCACGAGAGGAGGAGCAGATCCTGTCCGCCTCAGGTCTTGTCTTTATTGCAATTCATGCCACAGCAAACACGGCAGCACCCATGTTTAAATATCTATCCTCTCATGTCGGACTGTGTGTGTGTGTGTGTGTGTGTGTGTATATATATATATGTGTGTATGTGTGTGTGTGTGTACTTGGGACGGAGTTATGACTTTCATTATGGATTCAGTCAGTTACAGGGGACAGTGGAGGTGGAGGATAAAGACGTGTGAGGCGGGAGGACACCTGTGTATAACAAGGAGGACCTCCACAAGGTAACACCGCCACGAGAAACAGACAGAGAGACACACGCACACAAAGCGTCATTCTGGACAAAAATGTGTCGAGTGATCGTTGAGGTACTGTAGCTCCCTAAAGCGCGTCACTGCGGGTGAAAGAGAACGCCAGGCGCTGTTTATTGTTCGTGCTGGCGCTGTTTTTATTGTGCGGGGCTGCGACTCCAACCATAAACGAGCGTCAATGCCGACAGAAGATTGGAGAACATTCGTCTGGCGAAGCTTTCTAAAGCATGTCATGGTCAGGGTGATGGAGAACGCCAGGCGTTGTTCAGTATTCGTGCCAGAGCTGTGTTTATGGTGCGGGTCTTAGTCTTTTAGTGCGGGCCACAGCCTTAGGGTGAGGGCCACGGCCTTCGGGTGAGGGCCACGGCCTTAGGGTGAGGGCCACGGCCTTAGGGTGAGGGCCACGGCCTTATAGTGCGGGCCCCAGCCTTAGGGTGCGGGCCACAGCCTTAGGGTGCGGGCCCCAGCCTTAGGGTGCGGGCCACAGCCTTAGGGTGTGGGCCACGGCCTGGGCACCACAGACGTTACAGAATTTAATGGAGTGGTTACGATAAGGCCAGGGAGGCTCCTCGCCACGCTGACCCATACACAACACTTTACGATGCTGACCTCGCTTGCCTCACCACCCGCCCCACGTCACCCCCACCCCACGCCACCCCCGCCTGCCTCACCACGCCACCTTCTCTTGCCAGGGCCTTCCTCCGTCTGTACTACAGCTACACAACACATCTCTGAGACAGCCTCGGGGTAAAGGCCAATAGGGGGAGGAAGAAATACCTGGAAACACGCGAAGGGAGAAAACTTTTAAAAGCTGAATTAATAGACGAGTCAAAAGGAATTCGAGGAAGATGGTGTTTACCTAACGAAGGTGAGAAGAGGTGAGGAACAAGGTGAACCTCCAACTAGTGAAGCAAGGCAACACCTGACCAAACACCTGAAGTGAGGAAGTTAATAAAAATGTGATTAAAGAAAGAGGATAAAGCCAAGAAATAGGAAGAGACGAGAGAGACGGAATGACAAAAGAAACAGTGAGAAGAAATGAAAAGGAGGGAGAGACTAGTGTGGTGTGGTCTAGTGTGGTGTGGTCTAGTGTGGTGTGGTCTAGTGTGGTGTGGTCTAGTGTGGTGTGGTCTAGTATGGTGTGGTCTAGTATGGTGTGGTCTAGTATGGTGTGGTCTAGTGTGGTGTGGTCTAGTATGGTGTGGTCTAGTGTGGTGTGGTCTAGTGTGGTGGTATGGTAAGGTATGACATGGTGTGATCTAGTGTGGTGGTATGGTACGACATGGTGTGGTCTAGCGTGATGTGGCTTCCCCAACACTGCGGGAGGTGGCTGAGGACACAAAGACCATACCCTGGACAAGCACCATTAAGGGCACACATTATGGCGCCTCACCGGATATAAATTATATTTAGCGAGGGGACAAAAGTTAGTTGGAGTCCCGTTACCTGGTCTACCACCGCACCTGTAATCACTGGCTCATCTGTCCACAAAGAGGCCAGAATGAGGGGCAGGTGAGGAGAATGGCGAGGTCAGCCCAGGTGAATGAGAGGAGGGACATATTAACGGCTACACGACTGAATGAGAGTGAGAAAGAAAGAAAGGAAGGAAGGAAGGAAGGAAGGAAGGAAGGAAGGAAGGAAGGAAGGAAGGAAGGAAGGAAGGAAGGAAGGAAGGAAGGAAGGAAGGAAGGAAGGAAGGAAGGAAGGAAGGAAGGAAGGAAGGAAGGAAGGAAGGAGAATTAGAGGTGTGTGTGAGAGAGAGAGAGAGCACTGACTCACAAGGTTCTTGGGCCACTCACCTCCCCCACGTTCAATATTTAATGGAAACTTAATCTGCCGTGGTATTAAAATCTCACCAATATACTGACTCATCCCGTCCATAACCCCTGACGGTAATGGAAGTCACCTGACAGGTAACCCGAGGCCAATGTTTCCCTGTCAAGAGAGTCAGAGGGAGTCAGTCCAGGAGGTGACCTTTATCAGTTAAGAGTCACAGTGAGTCAGAGAGAGTCAGGTCACATCCGAGTCAACACCACCTTGTCTAAAACAATCTTCCTCCTCTTGTCTTAATTTACGGTTGATATAAAAGGCAGACGTAACAAAGAGGAAAAAAGTGAACATTAAAATACTGATGATGAGAAACAAATCTGAGAGACATTTCTTCACTAGAGGCGTGCTGAGGAGGTAGAGAGGGAGGTGTTGTGATGTGTGAGAGGTGATGTGAGCTGGCCTAACACCGCCTCTCCCCATTCCTAACAGGCGATACACAACCTCACATCCTCCTCCCCGGAAACAGCGTCTCTCAGGCCACCTTTCTGACCGTCCACCCCATCAATAAGGTCGACAGAATGATTGGATCAACACAAACAGTTCCACCTTACGGGAAGAATCATGAGCTTGACACTGTGTTGCCCCTCGCTGGCTGGCTGGCTGGCTGGCGGTAATGAGGTCGACGAGTTTTAAATATGGTGAATAATTAATTGATGGAATATTCCTGGGAAAAACATGCGGCAGGTGTTGAGGCGTGGCCAGGCTCTCTTACCTGTGATTTTTTTTTTATTAACAGGTGAATGGCGACGAATATATTAAATTTATCAGTTAAATTTCCATAAAACATTTCCCGTCACTGATATTGTGTTATGATAATGGCTCGTATTTTTTTGGAGGGGGAAGGGGGGAAAAGAGGGGGAGGGGGGGAGGGGAGAAAAGAGGGGAAGGGGGGATGTGAAGAGCCTGAGGAATGTGTAGAGTGATGGCCTTAGGAGTGTTTACCTGTGAGTGGTTGAGGTGACCAGGTGTAATGATGTACCAGACCTGTGTACCTGTAACGCTCACTGATCATCAACACTACACTCGTTTGGTACAACACAACCAACACCTGACGAACAACACTAAAACAACACCTGACAAACAACACAACATGATTCGCTACAACATTACAAGACCAGCTCACATACAACACAACAACAACAACAAACAAAACTCATGTTATTCACTGACCAAAACAAACAAACAAACAAACAAACAATAAAATGTTAGACACAATAAATAAATTCCACCTGAGGTCATTTTCTCTGGTCTCTCCTTCAGTGTTCCAAACAAACAGACTTAATTTTCTGTGTACCTCTTCATGCATGACCACAGTATTATTATGCCCCGCCACTGAACACAGGGAGGGGAGACATAGTGAGTTAGTACCACCGCGTGTGTCTGTATGTAATGTTGATTCCAGTTTATAACAGCCTGTATCCCACCTACACCCCACTGCACTCTACCCCACCTACACCCCATTACACCCCTACCCCACCTACACCCCACTGCACTCTACCCCCACCTACACCCCACTGCACTCTACCCCACCTACACCCCACTACACTCCACCCACCTTACACCCCACTGCACTCCCTACCCCACCTACACCCCACTACCACACCCCACCACCCCACCTACACCCCACTACACTCCCTCTACCCCACCTACACCCCACTCTACACCCCCTCTACCCCACCTACACCCCACTGCACTCTACCCCACCTACACCCCACTACACTCTACCCCACCTACACCCCACTACCCCAGCTAGATACACCCCCTCCACTAAGCCAGCTTGATACACACCCCCTACACCCCCTCCACTACACCAGCCAGCTACACCCCTTCCACCACACCTGTCTCATTCTTAACCAACAATACGATAACCATTTCTCACCTGTAATGTCTCTCACTGAAGCGCCTCTTATTAACTTTGTTCAAACGAGATATTACTTTCAGCCCACTCCTCCTCCTCTTCTTCCTCTTACTCGGCCTCCTCCTCCTCTTCTTCCTCTTCCTCGGCCTCCTACTCCTCTTCTTCCTCCTCCTCCTCTTATTCCTCTTCCTTGGCCTCCTCCTCTTCCTGACCCCCGCCACCCCCCCCTTCCCCTACTACTATTACTACGGCATATTTCTTTAAGGCTCAAGAGCTATACCTTCCCCCCCTCTCAATGCTCCTACCTCGTCCCCCTCTCTCAATGCTCCCACCTCCCCCCTCTCTCAATGATCCTACCACCTTCCCCCAAGCTAATAAAGTTTCCAGAAGCCCACACCACCACCCGACCCATCACCCCAAGCTAACCCGACTTTATCCCCGACTAACATAAGCTTCTCGCCGACTTCCAGGACTGAGTTACTAATTCCAGTTTATAGTGCGGCGATAATCTTGCTCGGTCATTCTTACGTCGTCTGTATCATTCTCAGGTCGTTCTTAGGTCACCTCCTCGGGTCATTTATGAAACAGGATTAATCTACTTTCTTAATCATTCTACCGCAGCCTCCCCCCCACTCCCCCCTACCTCCTCCCATCGTCACTAGGGCCACCTCTCTCCTAGGATTGTCCCCTCTCTTTCCTCTCTCCTTCCTTCCCTTCCTCCCACCATAGCTAGGGATAATAATAATACAAAAATCATAGGACTTCCCCCTCCCTCCTTCCCTCCCTCTACACTTTCACCTCCCCCAAATTATCTGAAAATTACAGAGGTTAGCCCGCCCCTCAACCGTGATTTCCTCCTCCTCCCAACTCCGTCAGCACCATAACACACACGAGAGGGAAGGTGTTAATCTTCACTACATTACATATAATTGAATTTCGTCTCAGTGGTCCTCTTTCCATTTTTTTCTCAAAGAGTTTAATTCTAAGACATAACTTGTGGTCATTTGGTCTGGTTAAGGGGGTTGTATTACCCTTTGGTCTGGTTAAGGGGGTTGTATTACCCTTTGGTCTGGTTAAGGGGGTTGTATTACCCTTTGGTCTGGTTAAGGGGGTTGTATTACCCTTTGGTCTGGTTAAGGGGATTATATTAGGGAGCTTAAATAGGTTAAAATTTTAGTCTTAAGAAATGTTATGTAAAAGTGACGTTAATATTATGTTTATGGGAGTAAAGGGTCACTAAATAATTAATGCCAAGTAAC